>NW_010167228.1:98623-104139 GCF_000695765.1 Mesitornis unicolor
GGGACCCCCACCCGCCTTCTTCCCGGCCCCCCCAACCCCTGCTCCGGACGGTACCCGCACAGGGACAAACCTCTCCCCCGCTGCCTGCTGAAGGGGGAGGGAGACGTACTGCGCCTGCGCAATCCCGCCGCCAGCAGTGCGCCTGCGTTTAAAGGAGACTCGCTCTGTTTCATCTACCCCCGCTGGGCGGGGCGGGGAGGGGAGGGGGAGGCGGAGCCGCGGCACGTGCGGCGCCCACCCAACAGGTGGGCCCCGCCCGCCCTCCCTCTGAGTGGGGGCGACGCAGGGGAGGGTCTCCTCTGAGGCGGTGTCGGGCCGTGGTACCGCTAGAGCTCCTGGGGGCTCCATCGAAACACTACCCCTCTCGGCCCCAAATTTTTTAGGGAGGGTGGCCTCAAAATCTTGTGGGTGCATTTGAAAACCCCAAGCTTAAAGATTTTTAAATGTCTCTAAGGGAACTCCTGGTTCACAGGTCCTTGTGCCCGCTTCGCAGTGCTTGTATAGCGGGAAACGAGCCAAGTCCAACAATTTAATGACAGTAACTCCGGCCACTACTGAGCTGGAGTGATTGAAAACACTTTCAGTAAATCATGATTTATGTCTTGAATTACCTGACCTAATTAAATTAGCCTTAAATGAGAATTAAACAATTTTACAATTACGGACATGCAACCACTCTAAAATTCCTGACTCCCTCTGTCATCCTCGGTCTTCAACATTTCACTGAGACTTTATTTCCACCAAGCAAGTGTTGCTGTGAGTGTTGCATCACGATCCCACACAGGGCACTCTAAATCTGCCACTTGCACTATTATAGCCTCGTTTTTCCCATGGGTTCACATTGCTTTTTAGTCTGCGTTGAATACAAATGGCCATTCTTTTGTAACCTGCCCTACACTATTGTAGCTAGCGCTCATATTCACCAGAAAGTTTTTAAAACATCAGCACAGTAAAAGGTAGAACAGTCAGGAAGTATTTCTGGCAATTTGGTACAGATTCAAAACCACTCAATTTTAACTTCTGTTCTGACACAAATCCAAATGGCAGTTCTGCCAGAGGCATAGCAGGTGATCTGGGGCTGGGGCAAAAATACAGATGCCCTGTGAGCTCTGGCTGTCTCCAGTTCTCAACCACAACGCACTTTTTTTTCTTTGACGCGTAAGCCAGGTGCACACCAAGCTAAACATCCTTATCTCTTTTTGCTGGTAGCCAGGAACCACAGCAGCAGGCCCCCTCCACTTTCCACCCCCAAACTCCTTACCCACCGCTGCTCTCTCCGCGTTCGTCATGCCTGACAGTCCCATCACAGCTTTTCTGAGTGGCCTAGCCTGCCTCACCACCTTTGGGAAATCCAGTTTGTATGGTTGTGCTTAGACACTGTACAAAAGAAAATGAGGTTTACAATCTACAAATTTCAGAGCTGCTGCACAGCTACACTACAGAAACTGTCCAATTCCTGCATCTTACATGGACAGCTGATTCTTGACCTAAGTCACAGTATCTTGCTGTCAAGACTTGACCTTTAATTGTTCTCTAAATTGACATGAATGTGCATGGGGAGTGATTTTATAACAAATTCTAAGCTTGGACTAGAAAGAGAAGGATGGATTAAGGCTAAGGCAATGAAGTATAAATTATTCTGCTCCAAGCTTTCCACCCCTTGATTTTAAGAGACATGAACCAGATCTTCATGGTTTCCACTCTCCATTTTTAAAAGAATAGTTTCCTACTTCAGCAATGCTGCTGTAGGGATAAGATGTACTAGCTAACTAGAGATGCTTATGTCTTACGGTGGTGTAATCATTAAAAAAGCAGTAAGGTAATGGACACATCCAAATTGCTGCAGCTCTGATTACAAGTTAACTGGGTTAAATGTGCATTTTACAGGGAGGTGAATTTGATTTTGAAAACAATTTGGAACATTATATTGCTGATTGAGGACTATCTCACTGAATCTCAGGGAAGTTAGAGCGAAACATCTAAAAGCAGCCTCGGGGCTACTGGTCACCTAAAATGTGTGAGGATTTATTAAGAGTCCTGTGCCGAGTGTTTCTGGCATCTCTCAGCTCTCCCACATTGGGGAACAACAGGCTAGTAGTGAATGCAGACTTCAAGGACTGGCAGGTAAGAATGGCATGCCTCAGTTTCTACACATCCCTGCACCTTTGGTCTCCTTGTGGCCTTACCGCTGTTGTGGGAATACTGATGTCACTCTGCTTTCTGGCTGGAGCAAGATAAGCAGGAGACCAAAGAGCCTATCTGGTGAGAACGACCAAACAGCTTAGTTATAAAACCATTTTTGGAAAGCTCCCTGGGCCCAACAAACACACCGGTGCTGCTGAGGTAGGAAAGTCCAACTGATTCTTCAGATTATTCAGTGCATGTATGGGATAAATAAGAACATGTGTTAATGTCTGGGGACCCCATTTGTTCTCTGGTTTCACCATCCTTTGAATTCATCTGGATGTTTCAGCGGTCTAAGAACACTCTTTGAAATAGTTCTGGACTATATGCTTTTGAGACTTCCCTTCACCATAGTTTCCTTTGTCCCTAATCTGCTTTCTTTGAGGTGTGTGTGAAGAACAGTCGGCAGATATTCTCCTTCTCCTTCCTCTAAAAACTGCTCCTTCCTTTTCTGCTGGGTTTCTCTCTTGAGTTGCTTGGGTGGCTTAGGCCAACACAGGACGGGTGCAGGGAGGGAGGCAGGAAGTACCTCTGCTCTGTGCATGCTATATTGCATCTACTTCATCTTGTCTTGCATCTGTTTCATTTGCTAACTCCCTTAACAGTGCTTGATTTGTAAGATGTTATTTCCCCAATATGTTAACATCTCATACTGCAAAAGCACCCCATGAATCAGAATGAAAGCCATTTCTGTGTGCAAGAAACCAGATATATGCTGCAGAGATCTTTGTGTGATAGGTTGCTTCCTGTGATGCTACTTAACAAATTTGACTTTGATGAAGCTAGACTGTATACTGTAGATGGCAGAAGGGGATCGCAGCATTGCCAGTGGATCAAGCATCGGGTTAGCACTCAGGAGACCAAGGGTGTGTTCCCAGTTTTACTGCTAGTCTGCTCCAGGACGTGTAAAAGTCATGTCACATTGTCACATCTCAGCTTCCACATATATAAAGTGGAACAATTATGCCTCATTTGTGAAACACTTAGAAATATACTAATGAAAAGCACTATATTAGAATATGGTATTGATATTATTGTTAGTGGTTAAGTTTATTTCCTATAGGAAATATTTTTAGGTTAATATCCCAACCCTACAGCTTCCTCTGTTCATATGGAATTATAGTTTTTATGACACCTGTTGTGCTTTTTTTTTTTAAATTGTTACTTAGTAGTGGGATACTGTTATTGTTTTCTTCATCCTTGTAAGAGTGGTACCCTCAGTTATCACAGCTTCCCCCCAAATTGTCCTTCTTGTAGTAGACAACAATAAATACCTTCGAGAAAAACAGATGTGACCATCTCACATTAAGACCTGCATAAACAAAGTATTTTAGTGCTGACAATAAAAGCTCGTTCTTAGATAAACTAACAGGTACAGCAAGTAACTGATGTTACACCTACACGTAAAGCTTCTGGGACAGAAGTGTCATAGGAAGGGGAAGGTGAGGACTCAGAGCAACCACGTCTCCCAGAAGTCAGAGCAAGGTGCAGAGGGAACAGGGGGTGCCCACAGCATTGTTATGCCACCGATGTGAATTTGTGGCTACTCTGGTCCAGTGGTTTTCCCCAGGGAATACCTGCATCCGTTGTCCCCACAATGAACACCTGCATCTATCGTCCTTCTAGTAGATCTTGGGTGTAAGCTAAGGGGTAGTTGATACTTGCTCTGTCCTGGATCCCACTCAGCACATCTGATCCAGTGTCAGAGTCCAATACCCACTAATTAGGTGCTTTTAGATATTTCATGCTTGGGAGGGGGAAGAGATGAGATGGGACATGTGTTGATGTTTAATACCAAGTTTACTTGCCTGAAATTATTTGATGTCACATGGGATTTTGATTTAGCAGCAATGTACATAAGTCACAAGACAAATACAAATTATACTTAGCAGCCTATAGCAATTGCAGTAGACAGCTGATTCACAATAAAATGTTTCTTATCATGGATCTCTATAGCACACTCACCATCATGATGGTGGGCATCCTCAGCTGCTGGGAAGTGATACATGGGTGAAAGGCAGCTCAAGCCCAGGACAAGGAAGACTATGGTAAGAAGTCTAAGAAGTCTCAGAAGTCTAGGGCTATTTCAAAGAGTTGTCTCATGTCCACACTCTTCATCCTGGTCCGGCTAACACAAGAAGACATTTGCGCTCTTTTGATTAAGTCAGGGCTGAGCAGTTCTAGAGAGTGTTGATTCACTTAGCTGATATAGACATTTATCCAGAGCAAAGGCCACCCTCCAGTTCTCTTTGTGTCAAGGGAAGTTCAACTTTCTGTGCAACACCTGTTGTCAGTCACTCTAGGCATTCTCACCTGAGCTTCATGAGCATGCTGCCGCTGCCTGTCTCTTCAGAGGCTTTTTCCATTGTTGGAGTTCAGTGATTGATCACACTCAGGATCTGCATAAAACATTGCTTCAAACAATTATCAGAATGTCTCTATTTATCTTGTCTGTAATCCATAAATCTTAATTTCCAGCAACACTTCCTCAGCCAGCACCAATTACATTATCTGGTAAGAGATTCACTTTCTGGATAGGTTAGAGTGAACCATTAAATAATATTATTATTATTATCATCATCATTATTATTATTGTTGTTGTTATTTACTTCCTTTACAGTTAGGTTCAATGACAGCAAGACATCCCTGAGGCTTCCCACTCCCATTTATCCTCTTGCTGAATTACACTCACAGAACTGTTTGCCTTGGTCCCCTTTGCTCTCCAGCAAGGTAGGGTTCATACCACCATAAATGGGTGGAATTATTTGAGCTGGGTTTTTTTTCTGTTTTAGAGACACAGTCACCTTCTCCCACCTCTAGCAATATGGAACACTCAAATAAAGTAGGAAATGGGATGAAAAGAAGATATTATTGAAAAAAACAACAAAAATATTTGTCAAATGTACAAAATACTTTAATAGAGAGTTTGAATTCCCCTCACAGCTACTGCTAGTAATATTGAGTGTTTTTTGTAACATTAAATAAATGAAAATCATCCATGGAAAAGATAAAAACTACGCAGTTGACAACGTTCCTCTATTTCACTGTGTTGATAACCAAACCTTTGCAGCAAAATTAATCCAAATTCTGCAGCAGTATTTCCACAGACTAGAATTTCTGTGGCATTTTGTGATATTTTTAAAAAATGATATTTCCTAAGTGCAGTAGGATAAGAGAGCATGTGTTGCGTGAATGCTGTAGCACTCTCTTTCAAACACAAACATTTGCCAAAGTCCCTTTCATGGAGAGGCTCACTGAAATGAACAGGAAATCTTCTAAATTGTAAAATTAACTATCTGCATAAGACTTAGAAGGATCTGGAGCATTTAAAA
>NW_010167228.1:104174-115732 GCF_000695765.1 Mesitornis unicolor
TTGAGTAACGCAAGTGATATAATGTCTGCTTAGTTAATGATATTTTAGTTTATACATTGGCATAATTGCAGTTGGTACACGGTAGTTTATATAGGAAATGGAAAAATAAAAAAAAAAAGCAAAGAGAAATGTCCTTTGGAGACAGATGAACATAGAATACTGGGGCAAAAGTATTTTATATAGCATGAAAAGCAGTTGGCATTTGAATTATGCATGCTACAAAAAGAAGAAACCATCATATTTAACAAAGTGAGAGCTCTCTCTGCAAAAACTTATTTTCAAACAACATGTATCAGAGCTGATGCTTCTGCACCTGAGAAGGTAGATGGATACCTCAGTGTGCATAATGCTAGACTTTTGGAGTACCTTGCTTCAGCAAATTCATGCCCATGGACTAAAGGAAAGCCTGATTGAAGCCAGCAGATTATCTACATCTAAGCTGTCACTTTTTACTGAATGAGTACAAGTGAGAATTTGGTAGGTTCTTGTTTTACTGCCTTTCTCTTTTTCACTCCTCAGTTACTATTTCAGTATCTAACAAGATTTTCCAAATACTAATAATTTTGCTGCATTTGGTTTGTGCTGTTCTCAAATGCACTGTGACACTCATAGCAAAGATAAAAATTAGCAAAAGTAGAATGCTATTGTTGCCATTCACAAAGACATCTTTAACAAGCTGCCCAGGGAGGTGGTGGAGTCACCATCCCTGGATGTATTTAAAAAGCGGGTAGATGAGGTACTTAAGGATATGGTTTAGGGGGTAGACAGGAATGGTTGGACGTGATGATCTCAGAGGTCTTTTCCAACCGAGCGATTCTGTGATTCTGTGAAAAACAATTTTTGTCTATTTTAAACTCTAATTATATATGGCTGCCTACAGGAGTTTTTCTTGGAAATGCTGAGGAAAAACACAATCTTTCAGCCTGTTGCAGGAACAAAAAGGTGTGTTATTTCAAAAAGTTAATTTAAATACAGCTCATTTCCAGAAGAGGCAAGAGGCATTTTCTGCTGTTAAGGCATTAAATTACAGCTTTCTAGTCCTTTAGAAATCTGTGTGTAACGTACTCGCATGAATTTTAAAAATTGCAAGCTCAGCCTACAAAAACTTCCTTTATATTTGGTACTTGTATTTTCATTCAGACAGCGATTTTTAGAAAACTCTTTTTTTGTCTGAAAAATCCCAGTGTAAGTTTGTCCATAAATGCAAATAAAATACAAAGATTCCAAATTAAATTCTGTCTTTTCTCTGGTGAAAAAGTGAAAACCTCATATTTCCATAATTCACTTCATACTGCAACTTCTTTTCATAGCCATGCCTGTCATTTTTATTTTTTTTTTTTTACTCATTGATATCTGATTATATTGAGTGGCTGCAGAGCAGGAGGTAAGGCAGAACATAATTGGACAGTAAGAAATGTGTTTCTTTTCATTGTTTTGTATATGCATCTGCATCTGCACCCAAGGAAGCAAGAGGATTGTGTCTGGTTTAATATATTTAATAAAGTTACACCTTTTCCTTGTTAAATTTGCAAACAAAAGGAACAATCTCTGCTACCAAATACCAAATGTTTGTATGCGTGCAACACAACTTTGGATTCTTCTCACTGCTTAATTCTAGGATGGCCACCCCTTGAATGTAGGAATGTCACTGTTGCTTACATACGGTAGTTACTGCTGCTCTGCAGTAAGGAATTTGTTGTCTAAATAAGGTAAAGCAAAATTCTTCGGTTTCTCATACTGTAAATTAGGTAAGCACATGCAGAGAACTGAGACTTAATTTCCTCGTCTGATATATACATGTTTTCTTATCAGCCAAAGTAAACCCCTACAAACTTTTTCAGACCATATTCCTCAGTGCTTAATAACGTCATCCTTGGCACAGGCCAGGAGTATTTGATTTAACATTTAGTGTGTAAATCTAAACCAAGTAATTTTGAGTTGAAGCTGGACTTGGCCAAGTCTAGACTAGCTCTTTCAGACCCCTCAGCAAAGGTGCACTGGTTTCTTACCAGAGGAATTATCAAGGTTTGTTTCCTGTATATGAGGACTTGGATATCAAGGGGGAGTATTTCAAGAAGCAGTCTGCACTCTCTGTGTAGTGTTCACATACTCAAAATTTTGACTGAACATTCTTTGGCACAGTACTAATTTTCTATCTCTTCAAATTCATGCAGCCACATGCCCTGAGTTTAACAGAATGTTTGGATTTTGTTTAATTTCCAAATACTGATACAAAGAATGATAGGAAATAAGTGTCAGAACTCTGTGTTGTGGATTGTTTGCAATGGCTTTAGAGAGGAACTAGATACAAGATAACTGGAAAATCCCATTTCTAAGTAGAAATTAAAGAAGAAAGAACAGGTGAGAGGAAAAGGAGGTAGAAATAGGAAGACACGGACATGGACAAATAATTTTTTTTCCACTGAATCTTTATGATAATCTCTGGTATTTCATCTTGAAATATATGTACAATTTTCACAAATGACAGAAAAGGTGATGGAGTTAGAAAAGAGCTCATCTGAGGAAGGTTGGAGAAAGGAGACCACGCTGTTCAAACAAGTCACTAAAAGAGGAGAGATGAGAAAATAAAATGGAACATAGTGAAATATTGCAATTCTTTATCCAGTGTCCACTGGTGTATGCCAGGATAAATAAAAAAATCTACAACATTCAAGCAGCCAGGTAGGCATATAAATCCATACTCTGTGACAGAAATATGAGGAAGAAGTTAATCATTTGTGGCACAGCCACCGCATGGAAGGTATCTAGCTGAGAAGACACAGCTGGCCACTGAAGTGGATGCCAAACATACTGACTGTTTCAGCTAGCAAAAAATAGGCCTTTAAGTGCAGTCAGAGAGACCCAAATATTGTTTAATGCCAGTCTGAAAAAAATGAGGCTTTCAGACAATAAGGAGAAGCACAGCTGTAAGATGCTTCATATTTCTGCTGTGGCCATGGAAATACTGTGTGGATGAGGGTGCCACAGGTAAAATGGCTTATCCTGAATTTTAGCAGGTTAAATCCAGTCCTTGCCATTCTGTTGTTACCTGACTGAGCTAGAAGTACATAAATAAGCTCATGCCTATCTTGATGAACATACCTGTAGCTCTGCCTGCAATTTTAAAGTCTACTACAAATTTATGCTTGCACCAATACTAAGTGTAAAAGATATTCTCCAGATGCAAACCCTTCTTATGCCAAAGCCCTTTTTAGGCATTCAGAGGAGATGACCCCAGGAAATTCTGTCACTAGAATTAGTGTGGCCTGCTGAAATGGAAGGAGTGGACATAGGACATACCCACATGCTGTGTCCCCACATTTTTCCCAGTACTCACTGCACTGTCTATATTGACATGTACACATTTTTTCATACAATCTTGCTGCAGACGCTGACTCGTGAGCAATGCTAGGCAAAAAGACTAGTTGTTTTGAGTCTCCAGACAAGTTCAGAACATACAAAATACTCCTGTCTGTAAATCCTCTTATTGTTCTGGACTTCTCCTATCCTTCTTTCTTTTATAATGCGTGTCTCCTTCATTCTGTGGAAAAATATACAGTTGGAGTAGCTGTCTGTCCGCACACTGATTTTAAGAAACAAAAACACAGAGGGGTAGGGATTTAGAGTCTATTTTTTAATCTAATCTGAAATTAGAAGTGTTCTCAGTAATGAGGCTGCAACAGAGTCTATCAGATAGTGGTAATTATCACTTAAGGAACAACTGTAGCCCTCAACAGAAAAAAGATAAGGCAAACTTTAGTGGCATGACAGCAACACCACCTAACCTTTATTCTTACTAGTATTCACATAGTTTATGCCACTGGTGGAGCTAGTTGTTGCCACCGAGAATGCACTGCTGAGATCAGTATAGATACTGATTCATCTGTAGTCACCAAGACCAATCAGTTTTACCTGATACTCACACACAACTTCTTGACATCTTGTGCCAAGAGACAAAGGTGTGGATAACAAATCATTATGCATTTCCATTTTGTTTTATTCCTGAGACTAATTCAGAAATCCGATTCATTCAAAAACTTGAGCTGGTTTCAAAAAGACTCTGAAAGATGTGCACTCAGCATTGAGAATGCTCTGAAAAGCATGAGAGTGATGGACATTTGAGACAACCATCTTCTGAGAGGCAGAGCTTCAAGCAGTGCAGTGTAACAACAAGAGGATTCAGTGTCTATGGTGAATATATTAGTCTGGTTTTCAGATCCAGCACTGGATCACCAGATTTTCACTTGAAGATGAAAACCACACCAAATCCAAAGAAGCCAAAAGGTGCAGAGGAGAAGGCCACTACTTGAAGGCATGTGAGAGTTAGAAGAGGTTTCCTTTTATGCTGACAGACCCTATAACCTTGTCATTGCAATGGCACATCAAAACATTGATGAAAAGTCAGATGGCCTTGACCTATGTTTTGCTGTTCTTGGAAAGCCTAGCTATAAACCTGTTGGACTGGGTACAAATAAAGATAAAAATAATCCATCAGCAAATGTTACTTAAGTCAGTATGAAAGAAACTAAATAAGAAGAGAGTCCACCTTCCAGTAAGATACTTTTTATAAAAAAATAAACCAGTCTTCCAATAGAAATGAGCCTTTCCAGAAGAGAAGGGTAGGCCAACAGGAGAAGGAAACATGACATCGCAAAAATGTTTCAGCAGAGGTGAATTTGCAAATAATTAAAGCAAAGAGATACTACTTTAAGCAGTAAATATGTTTTCAGTCATAGTGATCTCTGTTATGAAGACCATGAAAAGTTGGGCAAATGACTCAAATGTAGCTTGTATTGTGCTGAAATACTTGTTACTCAAGGACTCTAAGTCCCTGGTTTCAGGTTTAATAGACTCCTGTATGAAAAACTTACCTGACATAGCAGACAACCTCCTGATTCATTCAGATCTTGCTCCTTCAGTGAAGGCAACACTGTTCACAGTAGGCAGTCATTAAGGCTGCAGAAAATGTACAAGCAATGTTGAATCATTTGCATTCTACCTTGACAGTGAAAAAACCTGGAGGTGATAATGTCTAGCATATGCCTCTGTGAAGACAGGCTGAAGGACAGATTCAAAGGCTCAGAATTGAGGTCTGCAGCAACAGGGACTGAAACATTGCCAACAGAAGAAGAAATGACCTGTACAGATGCAGTGGGTAACCACATTATTAAGCAAGGGTTTACCCTCTGGCATGAAAACCAAATCCAATGCATCCAATGCTCGAAATCGCAACCAAAAAGGGAGCTGAAACAAGATCAACAAAGAACATGCCCTGGAGTTCAGAAATTTGGAGTGTAACCAAAACATTACCAGATTCATAGATTTGATTGTGATTGCATTATTGCCCATAGATTGCCAACAAGAAAGCAACAGAAGATGACAATGCTAGTAAAGCAGGTTCCAGTCCCTTTGGGTTGTTATTGCAGGGGTTCCATGATCCCACCTTCCAAACATTTTCAGAAGGATGTCAGGATCCATCAAGAGATACTGAAGAACAAGATTCACTGAAGTCAGACACTGAAAGGCAGAAACCTGAAAATTACATGTCCAGTGCTATAATAATGCTAATCTGGAAGTTAATAAAGAAAAACAGAAAAGCCTGAATATCCAGTTGTTCATGAAGCAAACCAAAGTATTGCCAAAAACACTAAGGGTCATATTGACCTTTCAGACACTGAGTAATCTTGAGAAGAGGCCATACCTGGACTGGGCACAAGCTGGAACACAGGAGGTTCCACTTAAATTTGAGAAGAAACTTCTTCTCAGTGAGGGTGACAAAGCACTGGACCAGGCTGCCCAGAGAGGTTGTGGAGTCTCCTTCTCTGGAGACATTCAAAACCCGCCTGGACGCCTTCCTGTGCAACCTCATCTAGGTGTTCCTGCTCCGGCAGGGGGATTGGACTAGATGATCTTTTGAGGTCCCTTCCAATCCCTAACGTTCTGTGATTCTGTGTGATTCTGTGTGACTAGAATGCGTAGTGATTTACTCATCCTCCTGAGCAGAGAAGAAAGCAGCAGTGCACAACTTTATTGGCAGTCTGGTGGATGCAGTGCTAAAGCTGTGTCTTACGATAGTTAAATACAGCAACCCTGAGTCACTTCTGGCAGAGTTGAGGAGCAGGGAGCATGGCACAGGCTCTAAGGCCATGGGAACGGCTGACTCCATGGCTGGATCCAGTAAAGGTACTGTATTAGGACACAGGATGTTGGAAGTGATGAATCTGAATCCTTTTGAAAATGCATGCAAGAGCCTTGAGCCCTCTTGCCGTGGATGATTGTGTCCCAGGAAGATGTGCCTTTGCTGTGCTTCTCAGATGGTGACCAGTTCATGAACAAGCAAGGCAGAAATTAGAATGTGGTTGGACTTTGCTGCTTGGATGGGTCCCCCAATCTTGCTCTCTTATGGGGAACAAAAATCTTTTTCTCAAGAAAATATTTTCTAGACATTTCTTTTCTCAAGCTAGTGCCTGGAGTACCAATGTGGGCTACTAGTAATCTACTGTCTTGTTACAAAATAATAAACTAACAAGAAATAAGACATACAGAAAAATATGTACCTTTAGCCCAGCTCAAGGTGGTGCAAAATTATCTTATATGCTGTATTTCTCACAAATTCAGTGGCTCTAATTTTAAAAGTAACAAATACATTTGCTTTCAACATTTATGACATAAATTAAGATGTTTACATTAGAAGATATTCTAATGGCAATGTCACTTAATAAAAAATATTTACATTATACATTGTTAATTATAAGCATTATGAGTTCACATACAGAATCACAGAATCACAGAACGTTAGGGATTGGAAGGGACCTCAAAAGATCATCTAGTCCAATCCCCCTGCCAGAGCAGGAACACCTCGATGAGGTTACACAGGAAGGCGTCCAGGCGGGTTTTGAATGTCTCCAGAGAAGGAGACTCCACAACCTCTCTGGGCAGCCTGTTATATTTACCCATGTTACTGAATTGCTATGGATTCTGAGTATGAAAACAATTCAAATTACTTTTCACTCTGTATTTGTTATATTTCTTTCAACTTGGACAACAAAGAGCAGTCTGAGCTGCATTTGGAGTCTTCTTCCCTTTACCAATGACCTAGCAGACAGCAGCTCTTCACTTTTTGTAATCATTCTGTTTGGAAGCCTCTTGCAGCAACCAACCTTGGCAAATGCAAGCCTCCAGCCGTCAGATGGAGGTAGAGGACTGACATGCATGTGCACAGTTCCTTTGGTTCCTCTTTAAAACAATCGATCTTATCAGTACATCTGGTATATCACATCTGTATGTTGCTTCTGGTGTGTGATATGCTTCTGTTGTGTTTCTGTTTTCCCCAACTTCAGTAACTGTCACCAGTAGCAGTGAAGAAGGGGTGCAAAGTGCGAGAAATTTTACAAGCAATGCTGAGATGCAAAAAGGAAAGGCAGTCTGGTGAGGCTGTAGGCAACTCTGTTCCATTGCCAGTCTTGAACTTGCTGCCCACCAGCAGGGCCATTGGCTGTCATGTTCCCACCATCAGCATGATGTCAAGCCAGCAAAGCACAGCATGTTGATGCCAGCCAAGCATGTAGCAGAACTTCATCTCAGACTCATTTATACACCACTGGTTTGTAGGAGCTGATAGTAGTTGTACTACTCCTCCTTGGCAAATGTATGATTTAAAAAACACATGCAATATAGCTGGGGAAATCTGTATGAAAAAAGTCAGTCATAAAAACTACTGTTCACCTGCCTCCTTAAAGTAAATTTTACATGCTCTTCTTGGCTGCCTCCACCAGAGCTCCTACCCTACCTGGGTATCTTTCTTCAGGCAGAGTTTGGTGCAGTGCAGAGGGATCTAAGCTCTTTACCTTGAGTCTTTACTCTGCTTGAAGTCTATCCCAGGAGATACTGAGTTGTTCCCAGGTTTGTTTCTCCTCTATCCACACTGAATGCAACACAGCTTGATTCTTTCTCCATTTGTTAGATAACTGCCCATGAATGGAAAGTGGGAGCATCCAAGGAAAGACAAACTCCTCGCTCTCTGGAGTGACTCAGAGGTTGCAGCAAACCAGCCTGTCACTCATGCACTTTGGCCAGTCCTTGAAAGTCCATAGCAAGCACTATGGTTTTAGCAATCCTCAAACTTTGCTCTTTATTTGCATTGTATTGCAGAAATGGAGAAAAGCATTTGCAAGTCTGAGGCTGGTGGCTAAACAACCAAGATTTTTATTCTGTAATGTGTAGTCTATTCTTTAGAAATCTGCATAGAGCATGTTGTGACACAAATTTAGAGACTGGAAGTGAAGAGTGATTTTATATAATGTGGAAAATGGAGAAAATAGTATGCTATTGGAATTTTCAGATAATGCCAATAAGAAAAAGACAAAAACTAAAACTGAGGGCATAGATATGACCCAGAAAAAAATAACTTTATAACATCAGGAGAGATTGTGTACAGTATCAGGAGAGAAAGGATAATATAATATTTATAATATAATTTATTATATCAGGAAAGACAGACTTCAGAAAAATGCAAGACATCTGTAAAAAAACCTGAAATACTAATACACAGTGGAAAGCAGAAACTGGAAAAATAGCAATGAAAGAGACCAAAGAGTGACAGTGAAGATCAAGTGAGATGTGTTCTCAATACACTGTAATACAGAGCCAGAGGGACTATAAGGAAATATATTAAGACCTGACTTAACAAAGTACAAGGGCATCATGGTGTCACGATTTAGGGCTGGTCTGGCTACTAAATGCTGGACGGATGCTCTCTGTTAACTTCTCTCCCCTTCTCAGATAAGGGAGAGAGACTTACGGGCTGGAAAAATAAAACTAACAGATTTAATTAAACAATAATACTAATACTACAGGATAGTAATGTAAATAGGAAAATAATAAAATATATACAAATATATACATAAAACCAACATAAAATCCTCCACCCACGCCCCTCAGTGACGATTACGTCACCAGAGGCTCTGTGGAGCAGGACACTGGAAAAGTCTCAGACCAGACCCAGCAGCAGGTGGGAGCAGGATGCAGGACTGGATTTGGGAACACATGGATTAGGATCAAAGGCAAATGAACTGGCAGGGTTCTGCTTGGACATCGTCCATTGCAGCAAAAGGGAAGAAGAAGAGCAAGAGCAGGAAGGAAGGGACAAGAACCTTGTGGTCCCTCAGCTTTACACTGAGTATGATGTACGTGGCATGGAATACCTAGTTGGTCAATTTTGGGTCATCTGTCCTGTCCGCTCCTCCCCGCAGGTGTGAATACGGCACCCATGGCGAGACAGTGGCCTTGCCTTGTTTACATAACATACAATCACTATCACTTGTAGAAGTGAACACTGCCTGGAAAAACATGCCATTAGTTTCAGAAAGTACAGACACTTAGAAGAGACTTAACTGAAAAGTAAAATTATTACACAGAGTATTTAGTTCTCTTTAGCTCAAACCAGGACACATGGTGCTCAGTTGTACACCCCCACAAGATCCCTCCTTGAACAGTAAGTCTAGTCCAAATTACTTTAACAGAAAAATACTGAAATAATAGAGCAAGTTTAGAAGAATGAAATTTGATAATGGGTCACAAGATGTGATCTTTTGCATAATTAAACATATCTATGCAAGTTACAAGATTTCATGTGAACGAACATATAACATGATGTCTGCTTGTGCAAGAGATCCTTAAATATTAAAGGAAGAAGGGAATTTATTTAGAAATGTGCTAAAAGGCATAGCTAAAATAACAGACATAAAGTAAATGCCAGTAAGTAATCACTACCCTTCATCAGGATTTATAACCGTGTACCTTGTTGGTGATCCTGGCCAATCATTTGTGTTACTATATGAACACTTACATAGCCAGTAAACATACATTAAGATTACAAAGAAAGTCACTGAACTGAGAACTCACAGGTTTTTATTCCTTGCAGCCTATTGACTGTATTTTTGCCCAAGTTTGATCATGTTTGCACTAGCATCAAATCTGGAATGACTCCATTGAGTTCAGTGAACAAACTGGTCCTCTGCACCGTAAAAGACTCCTGGACAGAATTAGGATTATAATGAGGAGACAGCATGAGTCTTGGGTGAACTGGGCTGTACCTTTCCAGATGGCTCAGCTCCCTGCCTGGGCAGATTTTGCCAATCCAGCATTTCTTAGCAGGAAACTGGCATGTCTTGTGCCAGTAGTCATGCTATATTTTCCACCACTGAAGGCCCTCAGAGAGGATCCTGCACAATGAACTCAATAAATGATCATGTCCAACACAGCTTCTCTGTGCTTAATCTGGTGAAGCCCAGCATCAGACCCTTTTTGTGTGTTCATAAGCTACAGTGATAGAAAGAAAAAATATCAGATAACAAAATTCCTTTCATAGTGAACAGGATAACTTTCATGGAGAAAAGCACTCTGCACAGCTGGAGGACCACACAGATCAACCTCATTTGCCAGAATATAGCAATGATCTCATTTCAGTGCATGATGTAGTTAAAACAGGGAGGTCTAATTAAAGCTTGCTTTGGATGGAGAAATAGTATAAAGAGCAGGAAGAAGGGGAAGGATTGGTTTACTCTGTGGCTATCATCTTAACAGAGCTAGGAGACAGACTTCTCAGATTGTAGGTTATTTCCTTTGGAAAAATTACCTTCTCTTTCCTTCAAAATGGACAAGAAAGCTGTCAGGAGCCCATGGGAACATCCAATCGGAGTAGTTAGAAAAAGACACAACAATCAATCACAAAGTGAATATTGGAGGCAAGGGGTACTAAGCTAATTTTTATATCTGGTAACACTATATTTTATATCTGGTATCTTTAAATCAAACTCCTGCATGTAAGTACAAATAGGTTCACTATGGGAGTCCATAGATCTCACACAGAGCAAACACAGACTTTCTCATTGCTGCCATCAGCTGATGTAAGGTCTCTCATGAAGTTGTGCTGTGCTTGGACTTGTGCTTATGGCAGGAGCTGCTGAGTGTGCCACTGACAGAATGGAAAACTTTGTGTTAAAGAAAACATTTAAAACAAAATTATTGCTCCTGGACTCTGAGGAAATAGAAGTCTCTGAAATTAATATGTTGTTTTTCTCTGTAACTAGGCAAAAAAGTGCTGCCAGCAGTGCACTGGGTGGGGTGTAGTATTTCTGTCATCTCTCTCTATGCACATTTTAAAGTTCTTGTGTAAGCAAGGGTCTGGAGTTTGAAATGATTGCTTTTATCAGGTTGGGAAGGAATTTTCCTCAATTGCTTTTGATCACCTGCAAAGGCAGATAGAAGAGACTATGTCTAATAATTTGCAACAATTGAAAAGAGTGTGTCAATATCTCTGTTCGTGATTTTTTTACCAGTTCTCCTTTCTGCTTTCTCATCACCTGAATTCTTCACTATCTAGTTGCCTAGTTCTTTATTTCCAGCTAATCTCAGAAAGACCAAATATCCATTGTTGGTACAATTATATGTCATTAGTAGACATTTAAATTCCAGTAAGAGGAATTTAAACGTCTACTAATGTCAGTGAATCAAGACTCTTGTTGCTCAGACTTCCTTACTACACATAAATCGGAAGA
>NW_010167228.1:115763-130787 GCF_000695765.1 Mesitornis unicolor
CCATTAGCTTACTCACTCTGTTGGAAAACAGTGTTCAGACAGATCCTCATCGGGCCTTATCTCTAGAGCTGGCTGTTGGTCTCCAGGTGTAGCTTCAGGAACTCAACACCAGAGCTATTTCCCAGAGCAGGTGGTCAGTTTAATTTCACATTGTAAAAGAAAATGAATTTCTAAGCCCTTCCAGGCAAATTTTCAACAGAGGTATAAATCAGCTGGTAGACTGTTAGCGTGAGTTCTGGGGGATTTATTTGTGTGCCTTGGTTGTAGCAGCAGCAAACTTGAATTTGAAAGTCCTATCTGAGCTCCATCTATTACAGTAGTGCTTTGAACGCATCAATCTAATTCACTGTCCTCAATCAGCCAGAAGACTCCTTTGTAACATAAATGATTTCCAGGTTTCACTTTCCCACTGAGGATATTATTTCAGATTATATTTCCCCAAGTATGTTAGCATGCATTTTCCAAGCTGAATCCTGTTTTATTTTCGGCACACATTTCAAATGCCTGTGTGCTATTTCTCTGTCATCTTTCATTTGCAGTTCCTTATCTTATATGTATATTTTCTTAAACTTTAGTTTGTATATAAATGGATTTAAAACATTACGGCACACCTTCCCAAAGTTTAGCATGTTCTTGGCTAACACTCTGTTCTGTTTGTAGACACAGAATCAAGGAAGATAAATTTACAGGAGACCTGAAGAGGTCTCCTCATCTACTCCCCTGCTTCACCATGGCATTAGCACTACCTAAATTGTTCCAGGCAAACATTTGCCTGGTCTCTGCTTAAATGTCTCCAAAATTAAAAATTCCAAGATTTGTCTAGGCAATGTATTCTGTCCTATTCTATTAACCAGCCTTACCCATAGAAAAAAGTGTCGCAGTGTTTAGTTTAACTTCCTTCTGAAGGACTTGCAATGGCTGAATAATCACCACTTTGGTCCTTCATCTTAACCAGTTTTCATTCCAGTGTCTTCTTTCAGGTTGATCTGAAATTCATGCCACTTAAATATAAGCGTCTGAGTAATTTTCAGTGAGAATGAAAGAAAGGAACATTACCCATTCTTTAACTGCCTCATTATTACATCTTCTTTGTTTTCCAGGTTAAACATGAAAGTGGTCTGTCACAAAAAGAGTATTTCAAAAGAGATCTCAAGGAAACACTTTGACTTGCCATTTAAAAAAAAATTAACAGCACAGCAACTACAATAGCTAATAGCCACATAAAAACATCTTAGGAAATGTTTTTCACAAAAGACACAGTGAGGGATGATTTTAAGAAATCTCAGTTGTATTTGGCAGTGTAGTGGTCCTAGGTCAATTCTTGGATTTTTCTTTTAAATCGGCCAGTTCACTGCTGGTGAGGGGAGTCAGAGTGACAGGCACGGTGGCTGCAGCCTGCAGCTCTCTGGACCAAATACCTTTTGGAAAACAGAGTGGGTTTTACATTCATCTGACTGTTCCTCCAGAATCTTCAGTGTGGGGCACGCAGGGACTGGTAAATTATTGCCTTAATGCCCTTTCCTTCCTGGTCTTCTGACCCCAGACCACTATGAAGAATGAAAAATATTTTGTGTCTTCAGCCATTGGTCACTGAGCACGATACAGCAACCATCTTTTCGCTTAATGTGACTCACTGAATAGCCATTGGTTGGTAGCAACTCCTGGTAACTATGGGCCTCAGTTGGATCTCATCCAGTCTCTCACAGACCAATTCAGCACTCAGAGAGACATAGAAATCTTTCCACTGATTTTAAAAATCATTAGCTTCGGCCATCTCCATAGTTCTCACCTTCTGTCACAATATTCTGAGCCACTTAGCTGTTGCTTGCAACCTTCTAAAGTCTATCTATCACTTAATCACAAGTGAAGGTAAAGATTTCCTCTGAAAATGCCTGAAAACTATATTTTCATTTTATCTTAATCCATTAATATTTCACACCAGTGTGCTACTGAATACACACAGGCCCCAGACACACCAGCAAGTTTTAGCAGGATTACATTAGCACACGTCAAAGATGACCCCTGGAGGACTAATAAATGCTGGCATAACGGTGTGCTGGGTATACAGTTGTGTTGTAATTTAAGTACGTAGCAAAAGACAATCTCTATCCTGAAAAGTTTATACTCTGAGTGGGCAAGAAAAGAGAAGCAAAATTATTATCCCAAGATCCTACAGCAGGTCAGTGGCAGAGCAGAAATCAGTGCTGAAGTCTCTCAGCTTCATCTCCCGAGTCTCAGCCTAGCCCCTGTCTATTATATGTGTTACTTTTCTTCCTCTTTTTATGTGTGGAAGTACATATTTTGTTCCTGGCAATTGTGATCATCTGTCTATGCAGGACCAAGCTGGGGAGTGGCAGGCAGAGTTTTTGCATTATTTTATGGTGTTGTCTTCCCACACCTTTTCCCAGATCTTTGTTCCCAAAGTTGAGGCATCTCCTGGGATTTGCATATAAAAGTGCTATACTGTGTCTGCACTTACTCCAAAGCTTTGATACACTTGGTGCATTGTATGAGAAAGGCTGAGCCAGTTCTCAAATCCAGACTTGCCCGCTGCTTTTTGAGCATGCTTGTAAGCTTTTAGCACTCTCTGGAGGAGAAGTGTCTGAATGCTCTCTGCTCCTTGAGGTGTGTCAGAGTTCCTCTATGTAAGGGATATGACGCAGGGAAAAGAAGAAACAACACAGCCTGTGCTATTTACATACTTTGGGTTTAGTTTGTTTAACCACAAAGTGGACACTCTGAGCCTTTGTTACAACCAGTCTTGCAGAGAGAAAGTCACTGAGCCTGGGCTGCTTAACCCTGCTCCTCACCTCACAGTACAGCTGTAATACCAGCCATTCCTTCACTTACTACAGCAACTGGCAAAACTCGGGCATTAACACATTTCTAGAATAAATTGCTTCAGAGCTGTGTTTCCCTTTGAGAATGAAGGATTAAATTATCTTCTTAACCTCTTCCGCCTTGCCTTTGCCATTTTTGCTACCTCAGCTTTTTGTGGAAACTCTGCAGGGGTACTTCCAAGATCTCATATGTGAAATAACCAGGGAGATCCATGCAGAAAAGCACCTTTACAAGATTAATCCAGAGAAATTTTCCCCTCTCCCTTCTCCTTTTTCCTAAATATTCCTCACTGGATCTAAATATAGGGTATTATCACTTCAACAGTAACCAGGTTAAAAAAACATCCAACAACCCATATTCTCAGTCACTTGAACAAGTGCTTGTTAAAATGGTCCTTTTCCAGCCCTGTGGAAAGAAAAGAAAAAGAAAGAATTTATAATCAGTAACTTTGTCAAAGTCAGTCTGGGCCATATTATCATCTAAGGAAGCAAAACAAAGTGAAACCCCAAACCCAGCACACAAGCTTATTTGAGTGGCAAACAGAAGGCATAAAATTAAGAAAGAATCTCTGTGGAGTCCTTCCTCTCCACAGAAAATCCTGAGCTTGGAGACATTTTGACAAGCCAAATGCTGGGGTTGTATGATTATAGGTGCTGCTGTCAGTAGATTTATTTTGTGGGTCTCTTCAGAGATTATCTCCAGTTCCGTGGTTTTATATTCTGATGCAGAGCCCGTTTTGTATTTCGATTGCGTATGTGTTAGAGATATTCATTAGGCTTTCAGAAGGATATTCCATAGCTGTAAGCCTTTTAAATCACATACAATGTGTTTCTTATTTCCCGATGGCATTCTGCTTGCATCTGCTTGGTATGTGGAACGTCCAGGCCAGCCGCATTTCAGTGGACTGTTTGTCTCCCAGTGATGAAGCACGTGGCTGATAATACAGGGACATGTAAGCATTCATGGTGCTTTTCTTTTGAAAGCACGTGCCCAGTGTTTAACACAGTCAATACTTTTAGAGACAAAAACAAGACAGAATTGTCCTCAGTACCCAAGAAGAAGGGAAAATATTGGAGCGTTTGTGCTTGCGGAAACTTCACTTTTAAGGTTCATAGAAAATAGACTTGAAATTCCCCCTCCTACGGCAATGATGAGGATTCACAAAGAATGCTGATTATGTTTGCTAGTTTATTTGCTAGCAAAAACCCTGGATCGGTCTCAGTGGCTACAGATTCAGTACATTCCTATTTACTGAGGGCTGTAGCAGGCAACCAGGGCAAAGCCTGAGGAGAGGCATGCTACAAAGAATATCTGTGAGAGAAATCCTCCTCTTCTTCCTTTTTCTTCTTTTCTGCACTCATTGCAGAGGAGCAAGAAGAAAAACCCAAGATATGGGCTGAGATTCCTTAAATTCCTGAAACACCATGCAGCTGCCTAAATGCACTTGTCTCTACCAAGTGTTTTCCCACAGGTCACTAAGCATTTGAACATCTGCTGCTGGATAGATGTACTTCACTCCCTTCCCTGACCAGAGCGAGTGCATTGAACCCTAGTTAAGCTCTATTAGTCTCCACAGGAGCTCTCCATGTAGTTCAACGGCAGAGTGGAGTCTAATCAATATTTTCAGAACACACTTTCTAGGTGAGGCTCCACACATAGAAGCCGGAAAAGCAGTTTCTTTAATTGCCTCATGCTGAGCACTTGCATGAAATAGTTAGCATCCAGGGTCAGTTTCTCTTCAGTCCAAGCACATGTATATTAATATCTCCAAAGCAGATGGTGAATACTTAGGTCAACAACTTCAGAAGAGACTGAGGCAGCCTCCTGTCCACAGATAGCTCTGTGGTTGGATGTTCAGCTCCAAGGTAGTAGTCAAAGCACACAGCAGGGACTAAATCTGAACCTGGCATAAGCTGTTCCTCTTGTAGAAGGCTGTACGTTGCAAGCAGTAGTTTTCTTGGCTTGAACACAAAGCTCCAGAGGAGAGTTCATTGGTGGGAAGTCCAAACAGGGATGGATGCTCTCCTATAGAAGATTAACATTATGACCCTCATTTATTGGTGACCCCATAGGTGTCTCCCCTAATATTTTGGGCTGCTGTGTTTTGGTATGCCTGATTCTCCACATGTATTATTTTCTGGATGTCTTGCTCAGTCAAGGACTCTGAATTTCACTGAATGTTTTGTGTGTCTAAAAGCTATGGATCCTTTCATGGATCTAGCATGGAAATCTTCCTCACAGAACTGGCTAGGACTGCTAGAAGAACACCACAGAGCTATTTTATCAGCTGTTCCCCCTGCCTTCCCTTTTCAGCAGTTTGCAGTTTTATGTAAAATAAATATTGGTAGTATATTCTGATATTTCCAAAATGAAGACATTCAGTGAGACAGAGATTCAGCTACATTAAGCCATAATGCTTCATAAAAATTGTGAATGTCAGTTCATATTCACTAGCTGTGTTTTTAGTCTTTTTATCACTTAGTAATGTAATTCAAAGATTAAAGAATCCCAATATAGTGCTTTTTAATTGGGAAAACTGCAGTGTTTTAGTAACTCAGAACCTTAACAAGACATAACTGTACCCATTTTGTTTCCCCACTTAAAATTTTGCACAGCATGACGGAGCAGGAGGCGCCATCAAATGGGCTCAGTATCCCCTTTCACAAATAAAGCGTGTACAAAGTGTGTCAGCATTTCAACTGGGGCCCTTCTCCTGAAGGCCGTTAATTAGTGCAGAACGCAGACTTCAGTTCTTTTGCCAGGGTAGATGAAAATGATTTTGGAAGACAGCCCAGACAGAGGAATTTGTCATAGGTTAGAACTGTTCCAGCTCTAAGAACCAAGTGTACAGCTTATGCAAATCACTTTGCTAAACACAGATTCTGTGTTAATTTTTTTGAGGCTTTTTCTTTGACTAGCAACAAGAGTTCACTTGCCAGATCTTGTCTGAAATCAAAAAGAAGTTATTCCTTCTCTGCACCCAAAAAAAAAAAAAAGAAAAATGTTTCTAGTCTAAAACATGTCAAGAAATAGCTGGGATGTAAGAATAAGGCAAATGTTCATAGGAAGTAGAAATGGAAAAGCCCGATGACATCACCGCTCCATCTGCCCAGGGCCGTCAGATTCCACAGTACAATGTGCTCCACAGTACATTGAAGATGAAGCTGGAAGAAGCACTGATCAGTGTCTCAGACTGCACTGAAGAAACGGCTCTACAAATTGAATGTCAGAGCATTTTCCTGATAACTGGCAGGTGCCGTCACCGTCGCCTCCAATAGACCTATTCATAGCACATAAAGCTGAATGCAGGTAGGTCTGGCATCTGTTTCGAAGTATTAATGCTGATTTTTGTCAACTGTTATTGAGTTTTTTGGTGCTTTAAAATTTGCCAGAGCAACAGTTGAAATACTGACAAAATCAGCAAGAAGGCAAAGCTTGAATGTGAATTGGCCTGTTGCACATTTTAAGTGTTCCAAATCTGGGTACATATGTACACCAAAGGTGCAATTCAGCTCAAAAAGCAGGAGTCATACACCTTGTTCAACCACACAACTATTACGCCTCCTTTTAGAAGTCCCTGAAAATGCCTCAAAACGGCAATGCTCTGCAGGGATTAGCAACTACTGGTGTTAAAGTCAGGACAGAGCGTCAGAGAGACTCACAGTGTGATCAATTACGGTAGAAAGTTTCTCCTCATTGTCTTTAGATGATACATTAAATCAGAGTTGAGTGACTCTGCCACCCCAGACTACAAAACCTCATTTCATTAATTTTGTTTTGATGTTTCCACTGTACCACCTTAGAAACTGCTTTTGAACCCTAAGGGAAATAATTTCATTTTGGATCCACACAAAACCTGTATCACTCTATTGTTGATAAATCTGGAGGTTCAAATGGGAAATAATCCAAAACATAACAGGTGTTTATATTTAGGGTTTATTGTATAGGCTACCTATCATAAGGATTTAAGTATCTCTTAATTTATTACAAGCTGTAATACAGAGTAAATATACCTAGTAAAATACATTTAAATTATTAAAATATCTTTATTATGACCTTTGAGAGACAAAGCTTTTACAATTCCCTATGAATTGCACATTCTCATGTATGCATTCTTTTTAAATAAATATTTGGGTTTTTTCTAAAAATTAGGGATATGACACAAACATAGATGATACTTAACACATTCTTCTACTTCTACATTACCTACAAGCTTGTAAATCTGATTACTAATTTCCAGTTGCAAGGTTATATTTTAGATTCAAAATGTTTTAAAAAAAGAAGAGTTCGCTTTGCCACTGTGGCTTCCTATTCCTGTAGTTCTTTACTTATGGAAATATCTTACTCTTTTATGTACAGGAAAAGAGTTTGGTTACATTGTCATTGACCAGTCTCTGTTTCCTGCTCCAAATCTGGCTTGCTATGCAAGCTTGAGAAAATGCTTCCATCTTTCATTGCTGCTGTTTTTCATCCCAGTCTTTTTCTGTCTTCTCAATGTAAGTTCAGCAGCCTCCTGGACAGATAAGATCTGTTTTTACAGGACCTGGACAAGGGTGCTCAAATCATATTGGCTCTTCATGTGGCTGCCATAAAGCTCATCAATACCATTGCTGATCTTTTGCATCGCAGCACCAAACTGTACAGAAGATTTTTAATTGCCTGGAATTTTGTCTTCACCTCAGTAATGCTTCAGAAACAAGCACTGGGTGCTTGTTTGGATGCAGTAGCTGGCTGCATGGGATGCCCTTGCAGTTTGGGTCTTGGGTTGCAGCACAGAAGTCGGTGACACACACACACACACACACACACACACACACACACCCCCACACACACCCACCCACCCGGCATCCTGAAAGCCAGGCATATATCTCCCTAACCTCGTGTGCCAGGCTGACCAAAACCTGAAAGGTGAGGACAGATGTGGAAAAAACAGCTGGCCGGGTTGTGAGCCCTCCTGCAGGGACTGGGAGTAAGGGGGAGCGGCGGACGGGGGGCAGCAGAGAGCCAGGACGGTGCAGGGAACCGTTTCCCTCGGGCACCCCAGCCCTGCTGAGGGAGCCCCCTTAAACACAGGCAGCGCCCAGAGCTGCAGGCAGTTGTTGAGGCCTGGAGAATACAAATCTAAACCCAACCGAGGTGTATCTTGCGGGTGGGGGGCTGATGGGGAAAGTAGCCATAGAAGTCAAACTGAGAATATTTGGTGTGTTTAGAGGTGGTTACAATGACAAAAATCCCACTAGACGGTGCCAGAAGTTCCCTCAATGAAAAAATTAAAAAATACTCCAAAAACAGGCATTGAGAGCTCATCAAAGAGAAACTGGAGGAAGGCTTTAGGCTTCACAGCCTGTCTAGTTCAGTAGAGGCCACAAAGTGATGACACTGGTGTGTTTAAACCAGGATAAATAAAATATATATATATATTCTCCTTTTTTAAAACTTAAATAATTTCAGAAATATGCTTGTTTCTTGGCAAAAAGTTGTTGTAAAACAACTACTTTTTTTCTTTTGTTGTTTTTTTTTTTGGCATCCACATAAATTTTTCAAGAGAGTGCTGAGTTCAGTGAAAGAAGACAGACCTGGCTTAGAAGCAGATACTGCTATTGAAAGCAAGATTGTCACCACAAGCAGTGTGCCATAAACACATCAAGTCTTAAGCAACAAATCATTGGTTGAAGTTAAACCTTAGACTCAACCTTGGTCAGAAAATATGTTTTTAAATTTAATACCTTTACGCTAGATGCTGGTTAGCATTTCAAGATCTATTAAGTAACAGTGCTTATCTATTGCAGGGTTTTGTTTGGTTTTTTTGTTTGTTGTTTCTCAAGTCCAACACTAGCAAAATTTCAGAAATGCAGTTTTTATACTCTTAGAAAGGCAGTGGGAGGAGAAAGAACTGTATTCAGATTTAGCCACAACTCTGCAATGGGGTTTTAGAGGAATGTTGTCTTAGTTTCTCTGCTTCCCATGGATGTTTTCTACCAGAAGCGTTAAGTATTTCCTTCTTTCCTGCTTCATCCTTCACAGATCAGTAGAGATCTGAAGCAAAACCTTCAGTTACATCAGTAAGGTTATGTTTTTGTATCAAAGTCCTATTAGAGCAACATGTGAACTTGCCCCATCCCTTACTGCATTTAAGACTGATTTCAGCTGATTGAACTTACAGGCATTTCAGACGAAGAAAACATAGGTACTTACTGCTGCCGGAGACTAAAAAAAAAGACATCAGTTGATGTCTTTTGCAAAGGAAACACGTTGGCCAGAGAATAAGCTGCATTCCCAGTAGGATCTTTGAAGCTGACACAAAGCATTTTTAGGAATTATGCATGTTTCTTTCGATGGCCATTCAATGCGTTTCTCTCTCTCCTCCCCACCTGCCCAAATCTTTAGCTTCAGTTCAACAGAGTGGCTGAGAACACCCGCTGACATCCTTCCCCAGACGTATACATGTAAAAAAAAAAAGCCCTGAGGCCCGATTTTATCTGTCATTTGTACCAACACTCATGAGCTACGAAGGCTGAAAACAATCCTCCCCCCTCCTGTGCCAGGACCGCGCAGTTATTGTTGTTCTCCCTGTTTTGTCCTGCGGCGGTGCCCCCAGGATCCCCTGCACGGAGTGCAGAGAGGCAGGGAGCAAAACCCAGACCAAGCCGTGAACCGCTAGCAAATCAGTTGAGCAGATAAACAAGAGGGAGATTATATTTGTTATTTCCATTTTGCATTGAGAGAAGGAAGACCCCAGGGCACTGGCACTGAAGGCACCCAGAAAGCCTCTGTGAGAGCCAGGAGCTGACCCTGGAGCTTGTACATCCCAGCCAGCTCTGTTGGCCACAGCAGCCATCCATCTCTCCCGAAACAGCTCCTGCCTCTCCAGTCTATGGCTGCTGCTCCGTGTTAGCTCCTCCCAGGTAGACAAGTCTGCAGGAGGTTGGCTGCAGCATGAGGCTCTTCATGGCAGCTACTAGCCATCTCTGGCAGCTCCCTGAAATTCCCTGGCCCCATCCTGAGGCAAGCAAGGACAGGTATCTGCCCAAAGACTGCAGCAGGGCCAGTCCTCTGGAGGAGCAGCTTCTGTGTGTCAGGAGCAGCCACCAGGTCCCCCACATCCTCAAGAAGCACATGGGTGCGCCTTCAGTTCCTACCCAGGTCAAGTCAGCTCCATTTGTCACCAGTTCGCACAGTGTGATCAGCCTTTCCAACTCAACCTGAGCAGGTGGCTCCCCTCCTCTCCTGCCCCTGCTCGGCAGGGCTCCCTACAAGCTGTGGTTTGCAATGAGCACTCCTCCTTTCTCCCCTTCCAACTGCTGCACCTTCCCTGGCATTGTCTCACCTTTCTGCATCACCAGTCCTACTTCTCACTTGGCCTGTAACCGCTTCCATGTAGTACACACTGGAATTTTGGGCACTTTTCGTAACTTTTGTGTAACTATCCCCTTTATTTAATTTTCCTTTCTGCTGTTCTTCAACTTTCTACCTTGTGCATGTCTGATACTTGTATTAGTCTTATATTTTCTATTCGTGATCTAAGTACAGCTTAATGCCTACATAAAGCAAAGTTTATTGTTGGGGCTGATCCAAAACTGGAAGGAAAATGTCATCGCTTTTTTTCTCCCCATCAAAACTTGAGGTTTTGCATTCAGCTCTCTGAGTGGGTGAGAGTTTTGCTATTTTCAGAAACATTTTAGTCAAATCCTCCAGCTCAAGTAGTTCAACAAAATCTGAAATTGTGCTGAATGTTTTCCCTGAAGCTTTAAGTTCCAACCAGCTCTGCTCTACTGTTGCAGTTCCAAAATAATGTCACTTTGTGGCCATTTCTTAATAAATAGCTGCCAGTTTGGGGGGGAAGCAGTCCATTCTCTTTAAAAGGATTGCCTGCCCTGCAGAGTCCATTGCACACAATAACCGTAAGATGCCTAAAAGAAACCAGAAAGACGCTCCTGCTTCAACAGACTCAAATTTTGAAGGGAATTTCAAGATTGGTAAACTCAGTTAATGGACAGAGCAAGGTTCTTTGCAAGCAGTGTGTATTCTGTTTCCTGTGTTAGCTGTGCACATTTAGCACGAGAAAAACACTTTTAAATGTCATCATTAAAAGCACTCAAAAGATGAAGCAAAACTTCTCATGAGGTAACATCAGCAAAAGCAGCACAAGTTTGGAGAGGTTTTACAGCTTGTATCATGAGTAATACTTGCTATTCTGTGTATTCATAACCTTGTTTCATTACAGGGTAGCTGAGGTACCCAGAAACTGGGCTGGGAATATATGTCCCAGCATATGGCAGGATCACTCGGTGGTTTACCTCAATGGGCTCAGGAGGGGATTTTGTTCATGGTTCTGAACTTCATCCCTGCACCTCCCTGGTCTGTGTCGCAGCTTTCACTTCCATGTCCAGAACTGGACATCCCATGTGGCAGGCATACAAAATGATATTACTGGCAGATACAAACACACAGACATTGCACAGTGGATCATTTTAAGGAGTGATTGTTACTATACACTCTGTTTACAAGGGGACCAGAAGAAGTGAGGACCTTAAATCAGATCGTAACAGTTCCAGGTATTAAGGCAATGAGCTGAGAGGATGCAAAGTATGAAGTCTTCACCACTTCTCCTGGTTTCCTGCTCATGTGTATAATGCTGAAGAGCTCTGACCATAACAGCAATGAAAAACCCGACTAGCACTTAAACACACACCAAATTTCATGAAGGTGCTTAATTGACATTGTTTTCTATGGGCTGGATTATTTTTTTTAAACATTTAGACAGCTCTGCCAATCAGAGGTTTCCAAAAGATAGATAGTAAAAGCACTTATCCTAGAGTCCTAGTGTACCCACTCTGCCTACCAACAGAAGAAATGACTGGAAGAGACCCAAACCTGACCATGGTCTTCATCACGCGAGGCTCTCGCCAGGCATGACTTCCTAGCTCTGCATTCTGCCCACAGCTCTTCTGGCAGCTGCTTACAACAATGGGAACTCTATTCCTTCTCGCCCAGGCAGGAAAACAGAAGCATGGTGAAAACATAAGCTCCTCAGACAAGATTAAATGCAATCCATGTATTGAGAAACACCACAAGAAGCATTTACATTTCCATTCTCGGGTCTGTGTCATACTGTCTGGAGTAGATGCCACTCTGGGACTACTGACCTACTACCTGCACCTGTTTGCCCATTTCTGTGTTCCTCGTCTCCACTACAGATATGAAAATATGCTGGAGTCCTACATAAGCTCAGCTAGTGAGGATTTCTCAGTAAATCTGTGTGCAGATGTGCATCTGAATGCAAGAACAGCAGTATTTCCAGCACTACTATCATAAAAGTCACTAGGACAAACATCAGTGTTGATCACAGAGCTTTGCCAGTTCATACCAGCCCTTAATCTGACTGCCTCTGATTTCCTCTAAATCAGAAAACAAAGTTATTTTCACAAATAAGTGGAGGGTTCAAGAGGAAAAATTTCTATTAAGACAGAAATTTTCAGGTTATTTCAGATTCCAGCACTTATGTAGACACAATTAACAAGCAAATATGTCTGATCTTGGCAAATTCTGTCCCAAATCAGCACAGTGCTGTGATTAACTGCATGGGTTGCACGGCATAGTCTGTCTTGTAACAGTTGGAAGAATAGTCTTTTCCCTTGATAGTGCCTGAGTGTCAGGTTCAGGGAGTCTGTGTAGATTTGGTGGCCATGCCTTCTCCCCTGTCTGAGATTAGCTACCATCTGGTAATGCTTCAGAGAAGAACCTTTCCCCATTGTCACTTCCTTTGTCTGATGGTCTGTAACATCTGACCTCTGCCTTACAGGTCGTGGCCTTCACCTCCTTTCTTTCCAATAGGAATGATGACAGCAGGGTTAGGTTTATATGATACCTCTGGTAAGTGCTACTTGTGAGCATTGGGCTTTCACAGCACTCCTCCTTTCTTTGATGCTAAAGTTTCTGTTTTGACCTCCTTGCAGCATTAAATCAGTTTGCCCTATCTGCCACCAATCTGGCACCCTGGTCTGCAGGGTTCTGTACTTACATTTCTCTCTTCTGATTTGTGAAAACCCTGAGCTGAAGGTACGTACCAGTTGTCTTTGCAAGGGTAAAAAATTTTCTTTTCCCTTAATCAGAGCCTTAATTTCTCTCTCTTATTCAATTATATAGCTTTTATTCCTTGTTCCATATGTAACTGATGGACTGAAGGGCCACCAACGATCAAAGCAAGAGACAGTCATGGCCCCAAAACACTTCCCCTCTGATGTCAAACAAAGAACATTTTTCATTTTTGTTTATTAAAGGACAGAATTCCACAGCAGGACTCCCATGAGCTAGTGGAAGAAGAAGATTTCATGTTAAGTGACTCCCTTAAATTCATGGCAGAATATTCTAGCAAGACAAGTATGGAGCCCTAAATTCCTGAATGTCTGTCCTGCCTTGCAAAAGCACTGGTGTATCCCTCCTTATACGAACCCTGCACCATCACTGACAAGAAGAACATTTTTGCAGCAGCCTTCACCATCCTGTTCCAGTGTCTCTCTTCCTATTGCTGTGCAGTGTCTTCCCATTCTCATTACACAGACTGAGAAACTCAAGCTGACAAAGAAGTCTTCTGCAGTAAAATTTAGGGTCCACATAAACTATAAGCTTGACAGCCTTGAAACCAAACATCTAGCCACGTGCAAGAGGTAAATACAAATGTTCCTTGCAGAAACCTAGCAATTCCTGGTCTTGGAGTGGAATCTCCCTGTACAATGATAAAATTTTACTTTCTGTAGCCATTCAGGAATGTGTTTTTGAAGAATTCAGATAGATGCTGGTGCTCTGCTCCTCCTGGAAATCATTTCAGATCAGGTATCTAATCACTTTTAGATCCCTTAACTGCCATGAGAGTGCCATGAGGAGCTGCTGAATGCATTGACAGTAGTGATATACCTGCTATTATGGTGGGAACTAGACTGTGTGAGTCCCACAGCCATCTCTTGCCAGTCACTGCCACTGCCTGGAATCACAGAACATAAACAGCATTTGGCTCAGAAGCTCTGCAAATGCGTGGCTTCACTGCACAGCCAGCAGAAAGGTTGTAATTACGCAGGGATGGCTAAGCAATCTGAATCCCTACCTCTGCGAAGAAGCAAGGCAGCAGAGGTGTGAGCAATCATCCCTAGGTCACCTTGGGAGGGAGCTGCAGGCCCAGACCTGCCTCAGCCCATGATGGTGCAGGGGACCCTCAGGAATTCCTTACCGCTGTGTCTGATTTCATCCCAGGGCACCTCTTCCTTGGCTCTCCAAGGTGTGGTTAGTTGTCATGCTGCTTTCAGTCATATGGAGATTTTTGGTATGCAGTTCCTGGCTAGGGAAGGCTGGAAACTCCTGAGGCACAATTCACAGCAAAGATGCCATTAAGTATGGCCAGATAGTGCCTTCACTGTGATCAGGGGCTGTACCAGGTGCAATTTCCTTTCTAGGCACTTTTCAGCCTTGCTTCTCTGACACAGCTATGCAAGTGCCACACAGTCCTTGCAAAAAAGGTTTCTCACTACTGTTACTGTCTCTTGGTGGACATTTTAGAACGAGGGGTTTTAAACGGGAAGAGGGTAGATTTAGACTAGAAATTAGGAAGAAATTCTTTACTGTGAGGGTGGTGAGACACTGGAACCCATTGCCCAGGAAACTGGGGATGCTTCCTCTCTGGAAGTGCTCAAGGCCAGGTTGGATGGGGCTCTGAGCAACCTGAACTAGTGGGAAGTGTCCCTGCCCATAGCAAGAGGGTTGGACTGGATGATCTTTAAGGTGCCTTTTGACCCAAACCATTCTAGGATTCTATGATTTTGCATTTTGTTCCCAGCTCTCTCATTGCTAGGTGTTGGGCTGGAATGCTGCTGCTGCTGCCTCCCATTTGGCTGGCAGGGGAAATCTCTTTCAGGCATCCTTTCTTATTTTGGAAAATAAGGGAAAATTGAAAGGAAAGGAGAAAAGAAAAAGGAAAAGGAAAAAAAAGGGAAAAGGACAAAGCAATGACTGCGGTCTTGATGTTTTGAAACACCATCGTTATTTTTTAAACTCGACCACCCGTCTCTTCAGCAGCTTCCCCCGAGAGCTCGGCTCTTGGACGACCCAGGCAGCAAAGGCCGGGCCCCGCAGCGGGCTGGGCCGGGCGCTGCTGGTGCCGGTGCCGGCAGAGGGCGGGCGCGGTTCGCCGCT
>NW_010167229.1:0-14162 GCF_000695765.1 Mesitornis unicolor
CCCAGGGCCACCTGTGTGCCACCCTGCAAAGAGAGACTGCACCTCGATGGCTGGGGCGGGAGCTTGGACCCCTCTGCTCTCAGGGGACCTCAGCAAGACCCTGAGAAATACCCAAAACTCCAACTTGCTGCAAGCACCATCCTGAGCCCTGATGTTGAGGATCACTGTGCCCGTCCCCCCCCCAGGGATGCTTCCAGCTGCCAGTCCTGGACGGAGAGCAGGGTTCAGCTTTGGAAGGGGGCAAAGTCACAGGCGTCTGGCTGCAAGGAGGTGCTTACCCCTCTCAAACTCGATCTCCAGCACATCTGGGGTGTCAGGAGCGGTGGCTGGATCGCGGTTCTTCGTGTAGAGCCCGGGGGGGGCCTGATTCTGCCAGGGGGGTGGGAAAAGAAGAGGCAAAGTCAGTGACATTGGCATTGCCAACCCTGTCAGCAGCCTCCACCCCAGTACGCATCCTCCATCCCAAAGCGGCACGGCACAGCACCAGTGCCCAGGAACAAAGGGGTTTGGAGGAATCGGCCAATTTTCCCCCTCAACTTGAGCTCATCTCTTCCTCCGACGCAGCTGGAGGTGGGATGGCTGCGGAGCAGCAAGTCAGGCAGGGAAAAAGCGGGACGATGGCAGCCAGTGGCAGAGTGGGGACCTGCCCGGCCCTGCACTGCGGCCGGGCTGATTTGGCACCAACCGAAAAAACTAAATGAGGAGGCCTGACCCCAGCAGGTGCTCCCACCGCACCGGCTCTTTCATGGTGTCCCCGGGGTTAATACACACCGGGGAAAATAGAGGAAACAAAGCAAAAACCCATTTCAGAGCACATCAACCTTTATGTATATATATTTTTTTTTTCTAGATTTATAGGAAAGAGGCATCTTATCTCCATTGGAGCCGGGCCACCAGAGGCTCGGGTGCTGATGATGAATTGCTGCAATTGAAGCGCGTGCGAGAAGAGGGTGGGAAAAAATATAATAAAAAAAAGCTTTCCGTCCCAGAGAGCAAATGCTTTGCAATTTTGCCTGCCCTCCTGAGCACTCACGCACCACATGGCTGCGTGCACTGGCCCCAAAACACTTTCAGACCAGCATTTGCAAACTCCTGTCTCTAAAAGGACCCCCCCCTCACCCAGCCACAGCTCCAGGAGGCAGAGGGAAGGGAAACTGAGGCACAGAGTGGTGGAAAGGCAGGGCCGGGCTGGGCCAAAGCTGTCCTTGACCGACACTGGGGGAAAGTGGCAAAGGAGCATCCAGCGAGGAGCTCCAGCAACCTCAAACTCCCTGTGCAAGCAGTTGGACCCTGCTTGCACCCCCATCCACAGCCTGGCCCGTGCCTCCCCTGCTTCTCCTCTCCCTCTTAAAGCACAACTTTTCCTCTGCTCCCTTTCCCTCCCTCCTCCTCCTTTCCAGTAAGTAAAAAAAGAGAAAGTAGAAAGTTAATAACAAACAGAAAAAAAAAGTAAATGGGATTTTTTTAAGGAAAAAAAAAGGTTTTTTAAGGGAAAAAATTATTTATCTACAGAAGTTTTCTTCTAACTTTTTTTTAAATGGCAAATAAGCCTTTTAGTGAGAACTTTTTGGTCCAACAAATAGCAAAGCCCAATCACTGCCAGCATCTCTGACTGCGAGCATCCCTGCCATGCCAGCGGGACCCACCTTGTCTCACCCCCAACCCCACGATGCAGATCCCAGTGGCAACTGCAGCCAAATCCTGGGAATACAGACACAACTACCCCAGCACACACTCCAGCAAAACCACCCTCAGGTTCCAGTTTTACCTCATTTTTGCCCCTTTCCCTTGTTTTAAACAAGAGACGCTCTCACGCTCTCCTCCCCCGTGCCCCCCACGCGCACGCACGCACAAATTACACGGGCTGTGGATTTCAATTTTACATCGTCTGGCCTTTCCTAGCCCTGATCACACTTATTAACTAGACAAACCTGCAAGAGATGATGAAAAACTTTGAGTTCAAAAGGAAAGATGGGGGGCGGGAGGGGAAAAAAATGCCGGAAAGTATTAAAAACTCTTTACTAAACATTGGAAGTCAAAGTCAGGTAGTTTCCAATTTACCGAGCCAACTATGAAAACCCCTATTAAATAAAATAACTAAATAGAAATAAAAGTGACATTTGGCTTGCATTCCATCATTACGGTGCGAGTCTGTCCTCTTTTTATTCTCTCTCCTAAAAGCACAGTTCAAATGACAAATAGTTTGTTGCAGTGTATCAATGCCTCCTATTTATCCCTCCCCGCAGGGGGGCTAGTCCTGCAATGTCATCTTTAAAGGGGAGAGAGGAAAAAAAAAAGGAAAGAAAAAAAAGGGGAAAAAAAAAAAGGAAGAGTGTGTGGAAAGGCAGAGAGGGAGGGGGGAAGAAAGAAGCAAGAAAAACGGGGCAAGAAGAGAAGAAATTGGAAGCAAATGGTCCATGAAGTAAACCATGATGCAGAGCTATCGATGCCGCAAATGGTTTATTCATCCGGCTGATATTGTTGTGCCCGGGACTGAATGAACTCTTTCAGAGTGCCATATGAAGTTAAAGCAAGTAAATTTCTATCTTTCTCCGCATTAGCTGCCTCATTGCCCTTCAATCGGGCCTCACAGAGGCAGAAAATAGCTCAACCATCTGCTTTCAAATCCCTGCGTTTGGCAGGTCCCGGGGGTTTGGGGAGGGGAACCCGCCGTGCCTGGCACCCTCAACTATGCCTCCGGGTGGTTTGGGGAGGGGAACCCGCCGTGCCTGGCACCCTGAATTCTGCCATGGGCACTCCGAATCCTGCCATGGGCACTCTGGTGCCCAGCACCACTTCCTGGGCTGAGGAAGGGGATGGTGGTGATATCGATCTCCAGGAAACCACCTCCTGGTGCCGGGGAGGGAGAGGTGCCCTGGCAGAGGATGCCTGGGGATGGAGTTGCTGCTCCCTTCTCTGCTAAACTGGCCCCATTTTCAGGGTTGGATGTGGGAAGGACACAGGCTTGGCACAGTCGCGGGACCAGGGGTCTTTGCCAAGGGGAGGGGTGCTGGGTGCAGAGGGGTGGGTGGGGAAGGGTGCGGGTCAGACCTTTGCTGGCTCTGGTCAGAGGCATCCAAACCCATCCCTGTGCCAATCGCTCTCCCAGAGGAGGAGACCCCCAAGAGCCCAGCTTTGCAAAGCCCAACTCGCAGATGCCCCTGCGGAGTTCACCCAAGGAGGAGTGGGACCCCTTCTCCACCTTCCTTTTCCTCACGCCCCTGCTGCAGACACGTGCCAGCCCCGCTGCAGTGAGCTGGCCGTGGGCCGCTGAGCTCCCGACGGCTCCTCTGCCTCTGCGCCTGCCTCCCCCTCCTCTCCCGCCCTGTCCAATTAGTGCTGATGGATAGGGAAAGCTGAAGAAGCCACCGAGCATCACGACCCACCGGAGCATGAACAGCCCAAGCGGAGGCCAGCAGGCCACCAGACCACAGGGACCACTACCACTGGGCTCTTGGCCAGGAGCTGGTGGGCCCATGGATGCCCTTGAAGCCTCCAAGCACCACCCCACACAAGAGGAGGTTTTGCCCCCTTTCCCCCAAAAAAGCAGCAATGGGAAAGCAAGGAGGGCTGGGCGAGCTGCAGGCACAGGGCCCAAGCTGCGTGGGCCAGCCCAGATTCCATCACCCACCACCAGCCCCGCTCTCCCACCAGCACCTCATCTGTCCAATTGCTCCTTTATTTCTGCCCCCTGACATTGTCCCCTCCAGTGTCACCCTGAAAGAGTCCCTTCCCCTCTTCAAGCCAGCGGCAATTAACGTGCCGGGAGAGGCGGAGGGGCTGGGGTGGGCGGCAGGGCCTGCCTGCCACACACGGCCTGCCGTGAAATTTCCAATTAGGCTGCAAACACATGAGACGCCCCTGGCCACGTAGCTGCCACGTAGGCCGGGCGGCCATGATCAATTACCTTGGGGTTCTCCAGGATCCCGGCTTCGTAGCTGCAGTGGGAAGGAAAGAGAGGTCACTGCAGCACCTGCAACCCCAAAACCCACTGGGACGATCCCCCCACTCCCACCACATGTCAAGGATGGATCTAATTATGTGTTATGGATCTCCAGGAGCTTTTAGTAGCAACCCTGTGAGGAGCACCAGGCTTAGAAGAGCCCAGGAGACGGCTGCTGGGACATGGACAACTGGGAGGATGGAGGGTTTGGGGTCATCCTCAGCCAGCACGTGGTGGGGCACCTGGGACTCTGGAGGTGGTAAGCGCTGTCCTGGCCATATGGGATGGAGGCATTGGGGCCTTAGGCTCTGGGTCTTCACCCCACAGGAGCTCCCCACTCACTCACTCTCTCACCTGATGTGCATGAGGTTTTCATCCATGCTCCAGGGCGTCTGGGGTGTCACAGGCACCGGGATCCCGTGTTTCTGCCAAGAGAAGGGGAGCAAGGCTGAGCCATACAGTGGGGAGAGCCAGCCCCCACTGGCCAGGATCAGCCCCAACAGCACCAAGACACAACCCAAGGCTGCACAGAGCAAGTTGGATATGTGCGTCCCCGACTCTCGGCAACATCAGTTCCCACCAGAAGGGCTACTTTGATGGGGACATCGAGGATACGGTGCGGCTGGGAGGAGCACCACCATCTCAGTCCCGCAACAAGCTGAGATGGAGCTGCAGAGAAGCTCACAAACCCTAGTGATGGAGGTGTCTGCATAGACATAGTGTGCTTTTTTTCTAGGTCCGGGCCTAGGATGGAGCATTTGCCCAGTTTAGGTCTTCATCAAGGGGAGGTGGCAGGGGAAGACAAGTCCCCAAAACCACAGGATGCTCTGCATTCTCAACAGAACTGATGCTCTGTCGTGAAGGGACAGCACATGTGTCCCCACAGCCTCATGCAAACACGTGGCAACGCAGACACGTGGCACACGGGTGGACGGCATTCTGCGAGCCCAGGTACCCCGAGCACACCCTGTCTGGGGACGCACGGCCCTGCACCGGCTGCCTCCCTGGTGCAGCACACAGCGCCAAGCCCAGCTCCCTAACAAGGTCACCAGCACGCTCAATTATCCACTGACATTTCAATGGGGGAAATTGCCTGTGAAGACGAGGTGAATACGTGGGGGAATTAGCGGGAGATGCGACGGCGGCGAGCTGACAACCGGAGCCAGAGGGGACATCGCCCACCCTGCTGGCGCGCCAAGCCGAGATGTTCTGATTTTGGCATGGCCATGGTGAGCCAAGGATGGAGATGGTGGCTGTTGGTTCCCACTGTGCCTCGGTCTGTCTGTACAGCCTGTACATCTGGCATTTCAGCGTCACCACAGCAGGGACATCAGCCAAGGGCTTGGCCAGGAGCAGAGAAGCAGAAGCTAAGCAGGAAGAGGTGAAGGAAATGCTTGTGGTTGTTAAATCGTGGTCATGAACCCATCACCTGAGATGGGAGCAAGGTTCTGAGATACCTCAGATAACTCAGCCCCATCCCCTGCCAGGGGAGACATTGCCCCAGGCTCATGGGTCCTGGTTTGCTGATCCCACACCTTACTCCCAGTGTGGGACACCCCCGGGACCCACATCCCGGGCTTTGGAGGTGGGTGCTGGGCAGCCTTTGCCTCCTCAACCCAGGCCACTCTGCAGGGCTGCTCTCCTGTCCAGCCAGAGCACATCAATGCTTCACATGGGCTTCAAAACGCAAGCTTGGGCTTCAAAATGCAAGCTTGGGCTTGCTCAGAGGGCAAAATGCTGGATGCAAGTGCTGGGGATTGCCTGGCTTCCCCAGGAAAGAGCGAGGAGGTGCCTCTCCCTGTCCCATCCCTCACATGGATGTAGCTCCTGGTGCCTCTCAACTCCCCCCAAATAACAGTAGGGGAGACGGAGGGCTGGGGGATAGACTTCAACCCTATCTAGGGTCAGACCATGCTCCCATCAGCACCTGCCCCCTCATCCTCATCTCAGCACCCTTGTGGATGTTGGCAGAGAACATTTCACCTTGGTTAATTAAAGCCAAGCAATTAACACTGAGCGCTGATCACCCTGATGGGCCATGCTCAGCAGTGCAGGGCTGGGGAGAGCCCTATGCCATCGATCACTCCCGTCTCACCTGGGACGTATAAACGCATCTTTCGGACCCAAATACCCACTGATCACAAGCCATGAGCCCCAGCTGATTTACTCAGCACTCTCCTTGCTCCGCTGCTCCTCTGGCAGCCAGCGAAGCCCGTGCTCCTCAGCCCAGACGAAGTGGCTGCCAGAGCAAGGCTGGCTCCAGCCCCAGGGCATTAAATCTACATCAGGAGCTGTGCCGTGGTGGCCTAGATCCCCGCTTTCCCTGGCAGCAGCCCATCATCATCGTGTTGCAATCCCCCAAGCACCAAGGTGAGCACATCCAGGTGCTGCTGAAAGGACCTGGCCATGCATCTCGCTCTCCTGAGTGTGAAAAAGAAGGGAAACTCCCTTTTTTTTTTCTTTTTAATGCTGGACATAACCAGAAATCGAGAGGCACTACAAACACTCAACCCCAACCTTTTCTCTTTGAACGGGGCCCCAACCCATTTCATTTCCCTCCTCCCGCCCTTCCAAACAACAAAAAAAACCCCAACCCCAAACAAAACCCCCAAACCCAAAACACATGTTCCATTTTCCATATAATAAAACCGCGTCGCTCTTAATAACTCCCCTTATTTGACAATTTGTTTGGCAACATATGGAAAGCTCTCGTAAACTCGCCCCTTCATAATACAACAGCAGATGGCAAACACAATCCTCAACACGCCACTCTCGGCGGCCCTAATGGGCTCAGAGGGCTCCTCGTCCCTCCGGCTCCGCACCTCGCCTTCCCAGACATTACCCAGGCAGCCTCGACGGCAGCTATTTAAAAACTGAAGCAATTTTCTGGTTTATGCACAGAGCTGCCTTTTCCCTTTTGATTGATTGAGCTGAGTTGTCAAGCATTTCCATGAAGTCGCTGAAAAAAGAAAGGTACCCTGGTGGGCACGTAAAAACCTGATGCAAAACTTCTAATATGTTTTATTGCAACTTGTACTTCAAAAAGGAAGGACAACAAAGGCAAACGTATTTGCTTTGTCTGTTAGCAAGTCAGGGAGCTGGGACCCATTTCCTTGGAAAGCGGGTTACAATTAACAGCCAGGTAATTACAGGGCTTTTAGAAAAGAAAGAGGAAAAAAAAAATAGAGGGGAAAAAATAAAAACCTCCGACCAGAAGGTTCCAGCACGGTGCTGCAGGGATGCTGTGCAGGGCTTGCCATGGTTATCTGCTAAGCCACAGCAAGCATCCTGCAGCTGCCCCAAGCATCCCATGGCCACCTGAGCATCCCATGGCCACCTGAGCATCCCATGGCCTCCTCGAGCATCTCATGGCCTCCCTGAGCATCCCATGGCTGCTCCGAGCCGGCTCCTACCTTGGCATACTCCATCAGCTCTCGGCGCCCAGGGAAGCGCTGGTAAAACTCGGGCAGTCTCCACGGTGCGATGACCTGGTGGGAGGGCAGGAGTGTGAGATGAGAAGCCCCCCAGTTCCAATGCATCCCCCAGCCCCTTTTTGCCCTGCAGCATCATCACAGGCTCCCCAAGGGAGAGGGCTCCAGGGAGCCCCATGGGGTGCTGGTCCCCAGCTGAAATTTAATCTCCCCACACAGGAGCGGAGTAACCTAAACCCCTGACCCTAACAAGGCACTGGATGCAGCATCGATTATCCAGCAGCTGCCTTAGTACTGTTTCCTCAGTGGCCTCGTAGTGTTTGAGGTAAAAATAGGTCAATTAAGGATCATTACAGCCCCCTCAAATGCCAAAACGCTGCTTCATTGAGCTGGCAGCTTGTTAAAGCCAGGCATGGCCGCTCACATCGGTGTTAAAACAAAATTCTGCACCAGCTGGGGACAGGGTCAGGAGCCTGGTGGTGGGATCCCAGGGGACAAATTTGGATACCTTACCTTGATGTTAGGACATAGGGCATAGCAGGTGAGCTCAAACCGAACCTGGTCGTTGCCCTGAAATACAAACAGGAGGTGCTGAGGGCTCACTCTGCACCAGGGCAGGTGAGGACCTGCTGTTTCCTTGCTCCTGGCTGCTCCCCCTGTGCAGAGATGGGACCAAAACCCCCAGCCAGGAGCTGGAGGGGACATGATTTGGTGTCTCAGCTCCAGCAGGCACATGGGACAAGCTACTCTATGGCTGAGCAGGGCATTGGCAAATCCCTGTGAGAGCCTCACCAGCCAGAAGGGACATCCAGCTGATGCTACCCAGTACTTCACAGACTGAGACACATCTGTTTTTCCCAGTAATGCCACTGGGATGAGATTGCTGTCTATTTTCAGCACAAAAACAAGACCTGAGGTTGAGGACCCACTTATCTCCTCCATTCCGCCAGGACAGAGGGAGCAGGTAATGGGCGCCAGGACCTGGGTGCCAGGACCTGGCCTACATCCCACAGGATCACTCCTATTCCCCTTTCCACAGCTGATTTGAACCCAAAACCAGGTCATCCTGATAGAGTTGGGCACCAGGTGTTCAAAACCCCAGTGAAGCTCATTCATCCGGCTCCAAGGGAGCCTGGCTGATCCCAGGATCACCCAAGAGCCCAGCTCTCCCCTGGGCTGACACTCCTAAAACTGAACTAGTGGAAACCCAGATTTGGGTATTTTTTTCTTTGCAGGCATCAGAGGACACATGGAGGGAGAAAGTGAGGAGGGAGGAAGACCACGGTGTCCAGGAGGATGCAGCAGCTCGTAATTAAATAGCTCTGAAGCTCTCTCTATCTTAATTGGCCTGTGCTGACAAGGTCCTGCTAACGTGGCCAGGTAGTTGGGAAGGGGCAAGGAGCGACCCCGGGAGTTATTAGCACTTCCCAGGGAATAACTCTCACCAAAGCCTATTTTCCACCAGCACCAAGGGGCCCAAGGACCCCCCTTCCTTCCTCTCAGCCCCGACCTAGAGGATACATTTACGGCTGGGCTGGGAAATCCCTGAGGACCATTGCACACTAGCAAGGACTTCCACCTAAGCACTCATTTCCCTTACAGGCCCAAAACAAGTCCATCTGCTCCGGCAGTGGAGACACCGCAGATGGCCTGCATTTAAGATGCCACAGCCGGGGATGGGGCGTAGCCGGGTCGAGTTACCCGCAGTTGGTCCCTGCCTGCACCCCCCGGCTTAATGGCTTGGGGAGCAGGCAGAGCCTGGGGAGCAGCTGAGGGTGCCCCTGTTAGCAGGGCCGGCTGGGGCTGGGGGTACCTGGGAGTGGAGGGGACATCATCGCATTGGGGGTACCCAGGAGTAGAGAGGACATCATTGCATTGGGCGTGCGTTACACCAGGGCACCCTTGAGTGGGGTTTTCAAGAGGGAGCTGCTGAAGATGGGTAAGAAGGACAAGGAAGTGGCATGGGGAACCCATCACAGCAGGAGGAGTTATTTCAGTCACGAAATGCCACCCACAGTCTCCTTGCCCCATCTCTCCAGTGCTGGCATAGCCCTTGGTTATTCCCTGTCTGCATCCAGCATCCCCCTCTAGCAGAGTCCTCCACTATAGCTGAGGACCCCCAAACCCAAACCCAAACCCAAACCCTTGCACTGAGACCCCTCCAGAGGGCACCTCACCTTTGCCCCTGGGTCAAGATAGGCATGATCAACAATTTTTGTCCCCATGGGATGGGGAGGAGGAGACATTGAGCAGGTCCTGGGTGCATACGCAGCACCCAAGGGTCTCACAGAACCGCAGCTGGGACCAGCCAGGCGTGTGACCTCTGACAGTGCCACCCTGCCTCGAGTGTCCCCGCACCGGGCCGGGCAGAGTGCGGGCAGGCGCTACAGGTGCCAGGGGGTGGCCCACGGTCACATCATGCAGGTCCCACGCTCGCCGTGGAGGATGCCCCTCTCCCTGGGCAGGGACTAGCCCCAAGCAACCTTTCCACGGTCTCTGGCTGCCTCTAGCGGCAAAGAGTCCTCCCTGCGCCCGGCGACAACGGGGACAGCCGGGGATAGGGACGGGAACGGGAACAGGGACCGGAACAGCGGCACCCTGCTCGGAGAGCCCCGAACTGCCCCGGGCGGTGTTGGCTCAGCCTCAGCCGGGTCCTGGCCCTTCGCAGCTTTCAGAAAGCAGCTGGTGAAAGCAGAGGGTGGTCGGCTGTGACCTGAGCCTTTCCCACGGGGAGAGGGAACCGAAATTGGGCACAAAAAGCGAGAAGGAAATGTTGAAATGCTTCCCCACAGAACACCCACAAAATGCCCTGTACACGCCTCCTGGCACCCACAATTTGGCCAAGGGACTGACTGGGTATCCCCCCCAGCACACCATGCCAGCCCCACTCTGGTGCCCATGTCCTCCCTCACCTTGCCAGTGGCCCCGTGGGCAACATACTGAGCTCTTTCCTTCTGGGCGATCTCCACCAGCTTTCGGGCAATGCAGGGTCGTGCCAGCGCGGTGCCCAGCAGGTACCGGTCCTCGTAGAGAGCATTGGCCTGCACCGCCGGCCAGATGAACTCCTCCACGAACTCCTTGCTGATGTCCTCGATGTAAACCTGCCAGGATGGAGGGAACCTTGTGACAAGAGACTGGCTAGGGGATATACAGCTCATCTGGGGCACTGGAGCCAGCCCAGCAAAGGGTGCCTTTGCCTCCCCTCTCCTAGATGCTGCTAAAGGGCTTTGGTGAAAAAACCTCTGGAAAAAGCTCAAAACCACCTGTGCACCCAGAGGGAGGGATGTAGTTACCTTCTTGGCCCCAAGCGCCAGCGCTTTCTTTCGTGCTGCCTCAAAGTCTTCCTTCTGCCCAATGTTGGCCTGATATAGGGGAGAAAACCAAGACTGAGTTTGAAGGGAGACCACAAAACTCAGTGCAAGTCCAATTTGGCACAGGGCATTGCCAAAGGCATCGTACAGCCCATGCTGGCAGGGCTCAGGGCCACCCAGGAGGGGGTTTACTCCCCCAAAACAGCATTCCTTGGGTCGTGCAAAGCCCCTTGGCCCTGCCCAAAGCACTGCCCTCATTAGCAGAGGGTCATTAGTTGGCAGGGACAGGCTGTGCCGCACAGGGCTGGCAGCTCAGCAGAGCAGCATCTGGGCTGGGCAATGGTTAACCAGCAAGAGCCGGGTCACTGCCACAGCCATGCACATGCCAGGATCCCCGTCACCCACCCAGGTCCCCACTACCACCCACACCCTCAGCCCCCACAGGTGGGGTCCACATAGGTCTCACCAAGTAGGCGACCACGTCGTAGCCCTGCTCCTTCAGCCACACCAGGATGCAGGAGGTGTCGAGACCCCCGCTGTAGGCGAGGACCACCCTGCCCTTAGGCTGAGCCATGGCACTGGCAAAGCAAAGAGAAAGGGGTTCATGATGGCCCTAACCCCTGTCCCGAATGTCAGCCTTTTCTTGCTCAGTGCAGGGATGTTGCAGCCATGAAACCCTTCCTGGTGTCTCTGAACTGGCCATGGGTCATCACGGTCCAGTCGGGTGCCGAGGGCAGCCAGGGGTGAGGGGGTGGGACATTCTGGGCAAAACAAACAGATTGTCCAAGGGATGAATAACCAGGAGGCGAAAAGCAAAGCCCACAGCAAACTAAACATAGGGCAAGCAGCAGCTTGGGTAGGTAGAGGAGCACATGGTGGAGCTACCGATACTGGGATAAGCTCTCCAAATAAAACACAGGCTCCCAGCACCACCATCATTCACAGACTCACTACAGCATCAGGAGAGACCAGTTGGACCAAGAACCCCTCCAGGACTACAAGGATCAGAGTGAGGGCTGGGAACAGGAGGAAAACCCACAGTACCATAGCCAGGCTACGGCTCCCAGCCAGGACACCCTGCCCACATACTGGCCAGTGCAATGGAGGAGACCAGGGCAGCCATGGGGACCACAATACTCTTACCTCTGGTCCATGCGGCTTTCGCTCTGGCAGCCCTGGCACAGCTCACCCCACGATCAGCAAGCGCCCTGCAATGCAGAGTGGACAGGACTCAGACATGGGCATCTGGCCACAGCGGAGAAGCAGCCTGATACCTTGCTTGGGCAGGACCTGGCGTGTCCTGGCCCAGTGTGGAGAAGCCACCCACTGGCTCATCGCCAATCACCCACCGGCACTGCTGAGTGTGCCATCACCACAGGGCCGGGGTGCTTGGCAGCATCCACCATGGCCCAACCCCAAGTCTAATTAATGCTTATTAGGCATTTGTCCTAATTATGCTGCCCCATATTTCCTGCCAGTATGAAACACCTACGTGAGGATTTGGTGCCCCTCACCCTTCAGCCAAGGAGATGGAGGACTTCAGTCAACAGCAGGAGATGGTGAAGGACACGGCAGCCCAGAGCTCTGGGGGGTCCTGCTGTGGGACGAGGCTTGGGGCTGTCCCTGCAGTCCCCAGGCCAGGCTGTGTATCCCAGGGCCCAGCGAGAAGGCGATGCCAGCCGACCCTTGGCCAGGGAAGGCGGACAGCAGAGCCAGCCAAATCCTGTCCTGAGCAACTTCCATGCTGCTGCTGAGTCAGCACAATCCTGTTTCTGCTTTTACAGGCAGGGAAGGCACTGTGCCCAGCCCCTCTAGGCTGGCCCACCCAGCACCTTTCACACTGGGTTATACCAGGATGTGCTCCAGCATCCCCAGTGTGGGACCAGCGATCCGTGGGGCACAGACCAGGTGCAGGATCTCGCCTGCGGCTGCTGCCAGTTTTGTGCTGGAGAGCAAAGGGATCTGGCAGCCCCGTAACCGCAATTATGCTCCTTGAGCCTGCCCAGACAGCACCCAGCACCCACGCTTGTGCAACCGGCGTTGCCCTACCCTCAGGCCCTGCCTGGGGAAGCTCTGCAGTTCCCTTTCTCACCAGGGCATTTACAGGAAAGCAGTTGCAGTTCCCGAAAGAGCCCAGCCCAAGTGTGACACTGCACCTGCAGCCCCTTGCTGGGCAAATTTCCTTATTTACCCCCAAAACCCAACTGTGGCCACTAGCATCGCTGCCGCAGCTGTCAGCCTGACTAAGCACCTCTGAGATCGGACACACTCACTTCACGAGTGGCCCAGCGACAGGTTAGAGGAAACACCTCCAACTTTTGCCTGCTCAGACACGTTGTGCTGCACATGTGATGCCTAAAGGACCTGGGGCACCTTGCCCTGGGGACGCATCCTGCATCCCAGGAATGGTGCAGGTTCACCAGCGTCTCCAGCTCCGGAAACAGGGCTCATGCCAAGCCCGCCTTCCCAGGAAGGGAGAGCCCCGAAGTTTTGGCGTTAGGCAGCAATAAATCAGAACAAACAAAGCTCAGCGAAGGGGAACGTGGTGGGACTTTCTCAGCCCCAATTATTATTCCACAGCAATTTCCGTGTGAGTTGGGGCAGGGTTTTTACCAGAGTGACTCCGACTGCTCTGCTCCACGGGAAAACTGCGCAGTTGTTTTTAAAACCCAGAAGGAAAATAAAATAAAGGAGAAGGAGAATAAAAAGCTTGAAACTCTGGTAAGGAGAGGAATTGCCTTCATCAGCCTCTGTTCTGGTGAGTGCTGCCTGCAGGCTGGGATGGGGTAGGACCTCGGGGGTCCCTGCAGCAGGGGCAGGGAGGGCTGCGCACTGGTGCTGGGGTTTGCCCTCAGCACCGCTCCTTCACCTCTTGGGGGTCCTATCTCGCACCCCAGCATCCCCAGAGCGCGGAGGGCATGGGGTGTTTCCAGCCGAGGTCCCAGCTCCCCTCCTGGGGGTGGCCAGGCCAAATGGACCCCTCAAGGAGATGAGACTTACTTGGAAACCCCCTCCACCCCAAACTGAGCTACAAGAGGCTTGACTGCAGCTCTTAGCACTGGGAAGGGGCTGGGACACTGCTGCCCTGTTGGGACCAGCGAGCCCTTCTCCAGCACCCAGGAGTGGGGGAGACGTGTGGGTGGCTGGAGAGCGGACAGGGGGTCAGGTCCTCCAAGGCAAATAGGCCCCCCTTTCCCTTTCTTTTCCCCCCTTCATGCCGTGCCTGCACTCACCCGCTCCCCAGCTGCAGTCCGGTGCCTGGAGCATCCTCTTCCTCCTCTTCCTCCCTTATAGCCGGGCGTGGGCAGGCGGAGCCACCGCAGGACGGTCCTGTCCTGTCCCGTCCCCTCCGTCCTGGGGGGCCCTGCCCTCCGCCTGCTCGCACAGGCAGCAAGGGGGGAGAGGGCCGCTCACACCCTGAGCTGGGATGAAGGTTTTGGCTGACCCTAGCTCCCTGCACGGCTGGGCGGGGGGGGG
>NW_010167229.1:14223-15527 GCF_000695765.1 Mesitornis unicolor
CCATTGAGGGGGAAAGTGGGGGGCGGGGGGGAGCCAGTGACTGGCTGCTCTGCAACCTCTCAGTTCTCCTGCACAGCATGGAAAGGGAAGGTTGAATTTATTTGAAACTCCAACACGAAGAGAAGCTGCAGCTCCTGGCGAGCCCAGGTGGGCAGGAAGGGTTGGGGCAAAACCACCTTTTCCTTTCACGTGTGCTCTGGGGACAGCAGCAGACCTGGCCTTGGGGGATGGGAAACCCCTAACGCAAAGGACAGGGCCTTCTGGGGACACCTCAGTGCCCCCATGCAGGCGCAGCAAGAGCAAGCTCCAGCAGCACCCTCACCTGGGTGCACGGCCACCACCAGACGCAATGGCCCAAACCTTGGGACCCATGAGCTCTGGTCCTTGGGGCCAGCATCCCCCATCCCTCCAGCTAGTGCCATGCAGTAGGACTGAAAAGCTCTTTTGGGAACAGCCTCTTCCTGCACTACGTCCACGAAGGCCACATCCTGCTCTGGCTGACCAAGGAACCTGAGACTGGGGCAGGATTGGACCTTCAGATGCTGGACCTTGGCCCACCGGCATTGCCACATACAGAAGATCTCACTTCTATGGTACAAGGCCACACAGGGCCCAAAGCCTTGGGAATTCAAGGCTGCTGCTGGTGCAGCCCCCTCCTGGGACTGCTTTCTTCAGGCACAGCTGACATTTATCCACAAAACACCTTTATTTAGAACAAAACCATAAATAAACAAGCATGCACAGAAACTAAGTGGATTAAAAAAAGTGAACACAGGACTATTTCAATTTAATATGTGGTTAATACTGGGGTGCTCTGTGACCTCCCCAGTCTGGGGCACCCCACTCTGCACCCCAGCAGGGCCCTCACTGGCCGTTGTCCCCTGCCTCATCCTCCCCACCTCTATCTGGGGGCTGATCGTGGCCAAGGTCATTCAGAGCTGTGTTTGCTTTGAGTTGCAGAACTGCAACAAAACCCCATTGCAAGAGGCTGGTGGGACACCTTGTCCCTCCCAGGACCTTGCTGAGTCAGGAATGGGCCCTGAGTGAAGAAAACACAGGCAGGGGCTGCTGTGGGGGCAGGGGAAAGCAATAGGGTGTCTGTGGGGGGAGAGGAAAGGTGCAAGCTCAGCTCTCCCCGAGCCCTGTACCTGCTCCGGGGTGGTGGCGAGGGACAGGAGAAGTGACCCCGCATCCCCTCCTGTCCCTCGACTGTGTCAGTACGGGTAGGGTGAGACAGAGATGAGGAGCAGGAAGATGCTGGGTGCCCGCCGCCCGCCCGGGGCCTGCACCCGCACCTTGAGGCG
>NW_010167230.1:0-23886 GCF_000695765.1 Mesitornis unicolor
CTGACACCTGGGCTTGGCGTGCTGACCCTCTCTTAGCTGCATTCATCCTGGAAATGGGTCTTTTGCCTGTTTCATTTCCCTGGGTTTTGGGTTGGGTTTCTTTTTATTCTGTGCCTTTGGGTGTGTCACATAGGTTTGGATGGAGAAAGGCAGCGCAGGGGCTGGCATAAGCGGGTCAGCATAAAAAAATCTCCCATCGCGCTCTCCCCTCCGCAGCACAGATGCGCAGACACAGAGCTGGTCTTGCCGCTCGCCGCTCCTTGGTGGTGTAGCAGATCACCACCTCGCAGGCGGCCAGGGTTTGGGCGTTGGGGAACATCTGTTTTGCTTTGCAAAGCAAATAGCTATTTGGAGATGTGCCTTTGAGTCCCGGAGAGTGTGAGGGGGGGTGATGCAATCAGATGACATCGACAGTGTTTTTTTGTTCACTGTTTGGTATTTAAAGATATTTAAGGTGTTTGACAGGAGGAGGAATGGTTCTCTGCTGAACTTGAATGCCTAGGTAAGGGCTTAGCAGCAGCCCCACGTGTTCTTAGCACCCATCATCGTGAGGTAGGCAATGTCTGCTGTATATGGAAGAGCTTTTCTGTCTTACAAAGGTGGGGATGGAGGCTATGCTGAACACAGCAGGGCAGTGCAATGAGTCCTTGCAGCAGGAAGAAGTCGACCCATTCCCAGCCTGGCTTGCACTTCCCTTTGGGTCCAGTCTTTCTCCTTTCAGGGCTTTAATTCCTTATGTAGCAAACACCTCACCCGCTGAGACAGTGATGCTGTGCAGCCTTTCAGGACCACAGAAAAGCAGAGTGTTGTAGCCGCTTGGGTATTCACCCAGCCACTGCAGGAGATGCTGTTTCCCTATATAATGCAGACTTAGGCGCTGTGAAAAGGCATCTGTACGTTTTTGAGAGCTGCTGTTGGCAGCGATGAGAGGAACAAAGCAAATCCAGGGGTGATAGGATAATAAGGTCATCAGGTGTATTTTTCCTAAGCTACTTAGAGGTTTGCTAGTGTTTTGTACTTATTTGCGAGTATTACTGTTAATACTTGATTTATTTCTGAAGGAAAACAACCCAGAATGTGTTCCGAAATTGTAAAAGATTTGGTGCAAGCTGTGAACTGGAGAGGAGCTTTGTGACCCCTCCCAAAAACCGTGCTGTTCTGTAGTTCATTTGCTTTAAAACAAAGAGTGAAGCAGGTTATGTATAAGGCTCCTTTCTGCTCATTCCCCAGGGGAAGAAGTGAGAGGTCAGAGCAGTCTGCTGTAGATGCTATCATAACTCCTGAAGGCCCCTACCTGCATAGGCAAGAGTGGGCTGGAGCCTGTACCCCAAAGAGTTCATATCTGCAGGAGTGCAGTGCTCTGCTGGGGCAGAGGAGGTCTTTCCTCAAACGCCTGGGGGTGTGCGTGTGAGAGCGCAGACCCACGTATGCTGGGCGCGTAGAGTGGCTCTTGCGTGATGGAGCGCAGTTCGTTACGGATTTGTGCCGGCCGTGTTACTTGTGGATGGTGGAGGAAGCCCAAGCTGTGAACACAAAACAGTGTTTCAAAAATTAAGTGAACATACAGAAACAAACATTATTTTTGTTTAGCATCCTTTGAGAGCAGGAATTTTCTTCCTGTGCTACCTTGTTGCAATCCACTTGCATCTGCCAGCAGGTACCAATTTAAAAGTTTTACTAAAGCTGTGGTTATTGCCTGAACCGATTTTTCAAAATTTTTTACAAAAACTATTTTTTATAAATAGTTGAGAAACAAAGCGAGCTTCTGAGAGGGCAGTACAATAAATTGTATGTAAGTAGGGTAGCCTTCAGTAAAATCTTAATAATATTGATGACTTGCTGAAGCCAAAAAATGGAACGATGTGGCCTCAAAGAACGTGTCTTCATCTTCCCTCACAGCACAGTCAGGGCTATGCATTGTCTGGGTCCAGGGGACTCCGATTTGCTCGTTTGACTCCTAATTGCTACCATTTATGAAGATAAAATAACTGTAGATTTCCCACCTCTTGATTTCCAAGGAACAACCTCCTAATTGGTGTATTTGGCACTGAACTCATGTGCCACTGAAGTCAGCGGAGGTTTGATACTGGTCTCCATGGGTAGAGCATCCAGCTTTCCAAGGGGAAGGGGTCATGGTTTAAGACCCTGGACTAGGGGGAACCCAGTTTCTGGTCTGAAGCTCTACAGCAGATTGCCTGGTGAGAGACCAAGCTCCTCAGTCTTCCTGCACTTCAGTTCAGCACCTCTGAAAGAGGGATGGTTTCTCTCCTAGCAAGTTATATACTGCTGGAGAGCTAAGAGGAATTCTTGCGGTGAAGCTGGGTAGGCAAATGAAGCAATTACTAATGTCCCATGTGCAGAACAGTAGGCCCTGTGTAAGGGAAACCTAGCAATTTGTCGTATTGACTTGAGAACCAAACAGGGCAAGTGCAGCGGACGGATGCTCTGCCAGGGTGTTGCTGTGGGAGGAGTACAGGTGAAACCTCCCAAATACCCAGTTAAACTGGAGTCTGCTGGCACACTCCCACAGAACATGCCTCCTAGTTAGCGTTGTTGGTGTGTGTTTGGGGTGTTACCTTGCCCTGTCTCTGAAGCCGGCTCCTGCTCACTCAGGCCCGTGTCTCTAATGTTCTTTGAAGTCATTGTTTCTTTTTAAATCAGGAGGATGGGAACCTCTCCTTCCCAGGTTGATCTCTCCCCACCCCATCAACTTGCAAAGTTGTTTGGGTGTGGGAGCAGAGACTACCTGGTGGATCCAGTTCTTTCAGTGGGTTTGAAATTATAGGGCTGTGCCTTTTGCATTCAGCTGGGTCCTTTTTTCTACTTCAGCTTATTTTGAAGTGGTCTGCTTGTCAGTAAAAATTCATATGAGGGGGGTACTGTGTATAGAGAAGATGCTGTGCAAAAGGTAGTTTGGCTGGAAGAATGGTTTCAGTGCGAGTCTAGGCATTGAGAACTCCTGAATTCATTGCATTTGTGTCTCAGTTTTCGAGAAAATCTGGGTTTTACCTCTTAAAAATTTGTAAACAGCTTTCCATTGTTCCTGGAACAGTAGGTATTACAAGAGCAGAGATGTCTCCCATCTAAAATGGCAACCATGCCAATGTTGAGCATAATTTTAAGGTCAACCTTCAACCCTAACCTTGCCTACAAGGACATTGGCTGATGGAAATCCCTGTTAATTCCCTGTTAATGTGTGCCGAACTGCCTTCTCCATTTCTCTGCTGTGCATATGAAGAGATAAGCCCAGGTAGACTTACAAGAAATGCGTACCCCCCAAAAAGGCTATGCTCTGCATAGTGCAGAGGTACCCAAGGTATTTCTGGATGCTGCCCATGACACACTGATGACCACTCCAGTGCAGGCAGCTGCTGATGACAAAGAGCAGATTAAGAGGAAGGAGGAGCGGAGATTCCTGTGTCTTGAGCTGGTTGAAGATGACCTTAATGTGACCTTAATGTGACATTTCTATGTATGTGGTGAAAATTGGTTAGCATATGTGATGCAAAGTATCGTGTGTGTGACAGGTTCCTCTGTACAATTGTACAGCAAAGACCAGGACTTCAGAGAATACTCTCAAAGTCTGTGCTGGAGCAGCTTGGAGGGTTTGTACCTGCATTACATGTTTACAGCATTGCCATCTTTCATCTAACTGTTCTCCTTAAATTAACAGTTCTTGTAATCTTGTGACGAGGGTAAAATTCTTTCTTGTGCATATGGTTGTGCAGAAAAGCACAGAACCTGGAAGGCAAACAGAGTTCCAGTGGCTTTCTTGTTTAACGTTCTCAGAGTTAAACCAATTATTTTATAGTTGTGATTCCTTGAGTCATTGGGAGTGGCAATATGGACCTGTGTTCCTGGGCTATCTGTCATGCTCCGTATCAGTTCAGACAGGGTGGTGGTGAGGAGTTTTTCACTAGGAGAAAGCAAAATCACGTGTGCAGCTGGCGAGTGGGATGTTTCACCGCAGCTGGATGGTCTCTCACTGTGTCACAGATCGCCCTGGGTGAGGCTGTTTCTCTTTGACTCCCCACATTAATGTTTCTTCCAACCTCAGTGATTTCCAACCCTGGCCTTGCATCCTGGCTACCAAGATGCGCCTGCCAGAAAGGGAGTAGCAAATTAGTCACAGAATCTGGAGGTAAATACTGGAAACACTCTCAAAGCAGCCCATCTCTGCTTGTTTTTCTAATGTCTCGGTGTATCTTGGCCAGACGTAGCATAGGAGTGGAAGCTTTTACTTCTCTGTCAAAAGCCTTGAGTGATTCGTTAATTCTTTTTGGCCCGTTTCAAAAGGCAACACTTGTCCCTTGCCCTCCAAGGCAAAGACTCAGTGCTCAGAGCAGTGTGTGGGGAGCTGGGTGGGACTGCAGCAGGTCAGGAGGTTCAGCCTTGCCTGTCCTTCTGCTGTGCATCTGTCTAAACAGTCCTACTGCAGGAGGCCCCTGTGTCACACAGATGGGCTATTTTGGGCTGGGGAGGGAAGTCCATCCTGGGCTCTTTGACTTCTTTTGAGTTTTTTTTTTCCCTCTTCTCGGCTTGGCTTCTTGGAAAAGATCTGTACAAGGAGGTCAGCACATGGGTTGCGTGGTGAAACAGAACTGCTGGAGAGCTGGGCACAGAATCTGCCTCCTGCTGCTGCCGATGTCTCTCTTCAATTATTTATGCTCCAGATGGATAAAATGGTCGTTAGTGCAGGGCCACGGAGAGGTTCAGCCCTCTCAAGCACGAGCAGCAATCTGCAGTTTAGGAGAAGTGAGCGTTTCTTGCGCGGGGATTTTTGTCCCTTGAATTTCCACAAATTGCTCAGCTACTTGTGTGGGAGTTCAAAATTCTGCTGCTGTTGGGTGAATTGTGCAAGGCTGTTTTTGCCAAACGTGTAAGTGCGACAGATGTTGTGGCCTGATCCTTGCTGATGCTAACGAAGTAGGAGCAACCTTGCCTTAGCCCCAGGAGATGCTGTGACACGTGCTCGGCTGCTGGGCTGCAGGCTGCCGGGGCACTGCAAAAGGTAGCTCGCAATTGCAGAGGGGAAAATGTTGCTGGCACCTGAGTGAAGGAGAGACCCAGTCCCTGGATGCTTTCAGTCTTCGAAGTCAAGGAGTCTCTTACAACCTCTTAACATTCTCAGAAATTGTACTGGCTTCACACTGATGCCATTCCTCATTTGATTGTTCTAGCAATAGATGTAAGGGGGTTGTGCCAGTTCCCTGCAAAAGCTGAGGAAAGGTAAGTCTAGAGAGAGAGAGAGCTGGTGGAGTTCAGTGTCTTCTAGGGCACATATTGCCTACCCTCAGTGTCAGTCTAAGTTGCTTTCATTAAATACTCAAAAAAATGGACATCTTGGAAACCAGGGGAGATTCCATGTTCAGCCAGCTGGATGCTTGCTGTGCCAGGCCAGGTTGGGTCCCTGCTGGGATCTTTAGAGCTTTGCCAAATTAGTTTTTAAAGTTCAGTCCAAGGGAGTTTCCCAAGCACTTTTGGGACACCCCACTGCCCACAGCGGTGGCTCCTGTCACCATTCTGCACTTACTGCTTGTGTGTGCTGAAACCAAGCCTGGAGAGCTCTGTTCCATCTTTAATACTTCAAGCTCTTCTTACCGAGGTATCTCTTGGCTAAGCCAAGAGGGTTTCTCTCCTGTTGTTTCTCTTCCAGTTCAAGTGGCTTCTGTGTTACTTTTTTCCTGGATAGCAGAGCATGCACTGGAGGGTACCTTCTTCGTTTACCTGCACAGCTCTCTTACCTAACCAACACTAAGACTTTGTCCCCTTCTTGCCCAAGGCAGAGATTTTCCTTGAGACACTGAAACCACACAGAATAATCCTATAATACTCATGAAAGAAATGTGGCATCTCTAATGCATTGTATGACTTCAGATTTTTGTGAAGCATGTGCAAATTGTTTCATAGCATACTGGAACAACACCCATATGGGCTGGATTTTTTCTGTGTATGTGTGTGTGTGTGTGTTTGTCTGCAGTGTGGTTAGCCTCCAAGCGCAGAAAAAATGTTTGTCTGCTGTTACACATTCCTTTTTCTCCCAAGGAATTGTCCCTGGAGCTGTGAAGAGGTTTGCAATCATCTTGTTCCCACAAGGGTGTTCAAGAGCTGGGTTTGTGCGTGGTGCATCAGGAAAGCTGGGATCAGATCCCAGGACACGTGCTCCTCATCGCTATGTGTGCTGCTGTTCGTCCACCACTTGGCATCTCAGAAATATTGTTTAAAAAGAACAGAGGAAGGTCGCACTGAGTGTACTGAGAGGAAGGATTTTTACATGTGCAATGCTGTCCATAGGGGCTAGGCTGCAGAAAGTGAAAGATCTTCTGTCTCTCCCAACTCAAATAAGAGTCCTTTCTGGTTTGAGGACTGAATGGGTTAATAATCATAATTCCTTCTCTCTTGTGTGAGTATATTTTCAGTGCATTAATTGAAGTGTTATGGCTTCCTGATGTTCAGCAAAAGAGTGCCATGCCTTCCCTTTGTCACTCCCAGCCCTACCCATGTGGCTGTTACCCCAGCAGCGTCACAGCAGCCACGTGCTGGAGGAGAAGAGCACACTGGAGGGCTGCGGGGACTGGTTTGGTGGTGAGCAAAGCTTGGCTAAGTGTTGGCCAAGAGCTGAAGAGGAAGTGAAACCCTACGCAAGCATCTGCAAGGGTGTGATGCCAAGAGGGGGAGGAGAATTGTTCAGTTTCTGGCTTTATTACAACTGTCCACTCCTGAAGTCAAAAGGAAATTAGAGAGAAAAGAGAAGTTGAGGTTGAAATTCAGCTCTAGAAGAGGGATGTAGCAATGCCCTGGAGGGCAGCACAGTGCAGGGATGCTCGAGATGGCAGAAACCTCTCTGGATGCAGCTGTGCAGCATTAATATTGCATCAGCCTGGTGCCATGCCATGGCAGTGAGGGCTGAGGAGGCTCAGGGCTAACCCTCAGCACTGCAGCGGGCTGGGGGATCTCAGCTGTGCTTCATGCTAGTGCAAGACTGGGTTGTGAGCCAGCGTATAGGTGTAAGTCAGTCAGAGGAGGGAAGCCCTTAATAGAAGTTAACTCTAGTTCTTCACTCACCTCTTAGATTTGGGCTGGTTTTCTGCACAGTGGTGCTAGTGACGGGAGTAACAGCCACTGCGTGGACCAAAGTGTTCAGCCTGCAGTTAGCTGATGGGAGAGAGGAGCAGCACAGTGGCTGACCTGTCGCTGTGTGCCACTGCGTTGGCCGTACTGCGCAACTGCTTGGAGCCAAGGAGCAGGAGAGCTGAGGTCCTTCACTTACCAGCTTTGTTCAGCTCACCTCTTTGCTCTTCCTGGGAACTTTGGGAGTGCCCTGTTTGTTTTGAAGCTTGTTATCAAGTGTGTGTATAGATACACAGGGTGTGTGTATAGAGAGGGGATGGCCTGTCTCTGCCTGACCCCACCCGGGGCAGTGGTGCCGGTCTCCTGGAATGACTCCTGGCAGGGGAACCGGGAGCTGGGAGCGCAGGCCGAGCAAGTAAACCGCAGGATCATCAGTGCTAGCTCCTGGAGACTGGCCATGGGGAGCGAGTCTGTGCCACTGACCTCTGGATATTCTCAGTGCAGAAGCAAGGGCAGGGGAAAAAATGACCCTCTCAGCTTGTGGGAAAAGAGGCTCCAAGGGCTTAACGTCTTCCTTCTGCTTTCTGTGAGGCAAAGCCCATGTCAGTACAGATGTGATCTGGGCTCCAGTGACTGTGTTTCATTTTTCCTTGCAGACCCCTGATGCTTGGAGCTGTGTGAACACACATGAGAGAGCAGGCCAGCGTTTTACTGCGTTAGTTTGTACTGCAATTACTTCTAAGATTACTTCCCAGGCAACTCCTCTTTCAGCCTTTTGTAATGTCTCCTGGCTATTTCCTCAGTGTGGGAACTCTTCTAATCCTGCCTGCCGCACTGAGCTCATTCTTGCTGTGATACGTACACACATGAAGTCTCTTTAGATCCTGCAGTCTTACATCCACTTTTATTTTCCAATAAATTACATACTACATTAATTATATATTCAGATGAAATATGCGTCACAAAGGCATCTGCTATCTGCCTGCCCTACATACATGGTCACCTTGCCTGTGCTTTTGTAGTTTAAAGCTCTCCTGAGTCTCTGCATTGGGAATTAAATGATGTGAAGTCCTGGAAATGTAGATAAGCAATATTGGAAATGCCCATCTGGACCAATAGTAATTTCCCTTTGCCCAAAGTCTGCTGTAAAAAAATGTCAGGGAGATTTATGGCTTTTAGGATCCTGTAGATTCTCAGCTCCTCAGAGAAGCTGGTGCTGGCTGGACAGTAATGGAAGAAGCATCACAGCCTTCAGGAGCTGGTATTTGCTCAGCAGTGGGCTGAATCAAGGCGGCGGGGGTTAAACACCAAGTGGTGCAGCTGGCCTGCAGCAAAGCCTTGCTGCTGTGATTGCACAGTGCTGAGATGAGCAAGAGTGTGTCATCACGACAGCAAGAGAGATGCTGTCTGAGATGATCTCTCCTCTCCCAGTGGCTGTGCTTACAGTTCTGACTCTGCATGGCTGGTTTCTACAGCACAGCTGGAGCAGAGCTCTGGAGCCCTTAGCTGGAGCACACAGAAGGGAAACTGCACACTCCCAAGATTAAAACATTTGCTGTTTGCTTACTTTAAAGAGCTCTCCTCCCCTTGAAAGGAGCCCTTGGCAGAGCATGTATTTATGAGGGAAGCGGATAACAGAGAGGACAGTTATTTAGCAGGACTTGGTGCTTTTTCCAGGCAGTTAATGCAGGCACATGCTTGGGAAGGACTCCAGGTCCACTGAGCAGCCCAACGCTCTGGATCTGCTCTAGTCTGCCGGCAGCCCTGCGGCTGACACTGTGGAAGCTCAGACCAGGCCGCCAGGGATGGACAAGTCAGAGGCATATTTTCTGTGTGCCATCTCATTGGTCTGTTTGGGATCCTCCTAACCATCACTGTGCAGCAGAAGCGTGTCCTCTTGTCACTCAGATAAGCCTCGTCTGCCCTGCCCCATCACACTCGGCTCACACCAGGTCCATGGCATTTGACTTCATAGCAACTTAAGTAAACCAGAAGTGACTGGATGGAGCCCAGCGTTCCTTTTCCTCAGTGCCCGCTCTGTTCAGCCTGCTGGTCCTCAAACAGAAAGGCTGCATGCCATCTCATAGCTGTGTGATGGCATTATTTTCAGCAGCTCTCATTAATGTTAGTGAAAGCCTTTCTGTTTGAGGTGGTAGGGCTGGTCCTCAGCAGCTGCTCAGAAGCTCCGGCCGGTGCCAGGCATTTTGCTGCTTAGTTTGAATGGCCAATGTCATCTGAACATCGCCGTGCTCCTCCCATGGTCGTACTGTCATGGGCAGGTGTCACTCAATAGCAGAATTGTTCTCTTAGTAAACAAGTGATGGTGTTATCAGAGCTGTCCTTCATGTAGCAGCAGTGCAGAGTGTGCATGGGGTTGCTAATGAGGGATATCATGGGACTTATTAGTGTGAAAGCTTAGTGAACCATCCTATGTTTCTTTGCAAAGTGTGTGGATGCTTCTTCACGTGTGCTGCTCCTGCGTTGCATCTTGTACTCAGGCGTGTTTGGTGCTGAAGTGTGTCCCTGCAAGGTAGAGCTCACAGCACAGACGCGGGCGTTTTAGAGGGCTCAGATCCCATCTATCATGACATTAATGACAGTGGACGTCCAGGAAATGTCTGGGTGAGACCCCTCTTCTTGCTTCCTTGGACACCCTATGTACGCCTGCAGGCTGAGCTCATCTGTAGCTCCAGGGAATCCGTGTGTAATTGGCACCTAGAGCTTGTCCCTTAGGGGTTTAGGGCTCTTCCTTCATGACAAATAACTATTTTTCTTTCTTATTTAAAAAAATAAAATAGGGCATCCACCTACCTCTTGGCTGGCATCCTGCAGTAATAGGCCAGCCTGTGTTTTCTCTAGCAGAGGAAAGCAGATCTGGCTTCATATTTGTAAGGCAATGATTTATAAATGAGCCTGAAAAGAAAACTGATTTCCCCACTCTTGGCAAAATTACATCATTAAAGAAACCCATCAAAATTTCTTGAAGCTGGGCTATGAATTTGGCCTGATGTTGTTGATTTGATCACATATGGTAGGAACAGTCATTTCTAGAGATGTGCAGGTGAGGGAGCGTGTTCTCATGGTGCATATAAAACCAAACCTCCTCCATCCTTGCTCTGTCTCTCTGCACTGGAGGTTAGAAATCCTCACATTACACATTCTTCTTTCCCTTTTTACCCCCTTAAGGCTGGAGATAAGAAGGGAAAGAACTTGACTTGGCATATTCTGATGGCACACGAGGCTGCTGCAGGCCATGCAGACAGCTATGGTGGGGGCAGAACTGTGTGTCTGGGTTAAGCTGGTTTTGTTTGGGCTGGAGATCAGAGCCTGGCCAGTGTAGTGTGATGTTTAGCATGGCTGATGGCACCTTTCTGACAGGCCTGTGAGGGGCAGTGGGGACAGACCTCCAGCAAAACATGACTGGAGAATAAATCCCAGAAAATAAATCCCAAGAGATTTGCTTGGAGATGATTAGCCTTGGATTCTTAAAAAATATAAAGGTTTGACTTCATGCTGTGCTGCAGATCCCAAGAGCTATTCAAGAGTGTCTAATCTGATTGTGCATCCCATTCTCGTTAAAGGGCTGTGAGTGACGAGTTACTCTTGGTCTGCTGGGGCTGTCACTTGAGCTGACATTGCATGGAGGTGCTGGCTCTCCGCTACCTCCTGACGGAGCTGAGTTCCTTGTCCTGCCCGGCGCTTCCTTCTCTCCTATGTGGCTGTTTCTATTTCCTTTGGGTTGCCTCGTAGGAAAGCACAGTATAGCAAATGCAATTTTTCCGCTCCATTGCTTCCAAGTTCTTTCTAACATTGGGTATTGCTGTGCTTTGTGTGTCCAACAACCACAGCGTTTACAGTCAAATGGCTTTCTGTCTTGTCTAATATCTTCTTTAGTCCAGTTTCATTTCTCTGACTTCCAGAAATCCATTATAACAATTTCAAAGTTGACATTTTCATGAACTCTGCTCTTCCACCGCCTGCTATGTTAACATCTCCCATCTTACATCTGTGCATTTTACCATTCTTCTTGTTTTCAGGTGGAGCCCAGGAGAAAATAAATTAAATTGGCAATTCCTCTGAAAATGCACAAGAGTGAGGAGTTTTCAATTAGCTGTTTCTTCAGATCAGGACTGTATTAATGCATTGCTGTTAACAGTTTTGCTAGAGAACAAGCAGACATCATATTGATGACTCTGGATAAACTTTATAGTGGTAATGAAAACTGAAATAGCAGCAAGACCAGTGTCACAGCAATGTTACCTGCAAATAACAGATACTATTGAGAACCCAGTTTGTTCAGTGTGATTGGGCTGTGTCCGTGATGCAGTGACATTAGTTATTCAGCTTGAGACACTAATATTTTGTGATTGCTTTATCAATTACATTTTTGGGGGGAGAGGAATTGTTACCTAAAAGTGGAAAGGATTTTGGGAGGAGTGGCAGTATGATTCAGAATGGTGCTTTAATGGTGCTCTACAAGATTTAAGATTTAAGATTTAAGATTTTAGGTCTTTTGTCTCCTGCAATCTGATTGGGTGCTAAGGTTTGTTCCTAAGGCTGTGCCAAAACAGCACAGTTGGGTTGTAAACCCCACGCCTTTTGGGGAAGATCGTAACAGCAGCTCTGATGTTCCTGTGCCTAGTGCTAAGCTTAGTGGGGCCTTGTGGCACGATGGCAGGGTTATTGGGTGTTTGCATTGCGCTGGTATCTGTGAAGGCCTCTCCTGGGCCACAGCCCTGCAGTTTCACATTGTGCCAGCCCAGAACTGGGGGCTGTTCCTGCCCCAGATGAAGCAATCCTGCTTGCAGTGCCTCTGAGACTGTTGGCATATTCTGGATTAACCAAGGAGCTGACGCGTTTCTCTGGTCTGGGTTGGTGGCGTGGAGATGAAAGACAATGGGATGAAACATCAACGTTTCCACAAAGGCCATTGTACTGTATTGTTATTTTAAAGGCAGATTTTTTAGGCAGTTTGCAATAGTACAAACAGCCAGCGTTCTTTAAATATGGATGAAAGTGCCTAAGTCCTTTGAAACCAAGAGGAGCCGAGCACCTCCTATATTTTTAAAAGTTTGGCTCTGGTGAGCAGCCTTGCTGCTGTTCTGCCGTCACTCGAGCTGATTTCGGTTGCTGTGTAGCAGGAGCTCTCGCCATCTCCCATGAGCCGGCTGCTGCGGAGGAATTTACACACCTGGTGCCAGGCTTACAGCTGCCTTTCATGTGCTGTGGTCCGTGGATTAGGTCCAGGAAAGGGGTTAGCGAAGGAAAATAACTGGGAAAATACTGCAGGAGGTAGGTTCCAGGCTGCTCTGAATGGCCCTTTCATCTTTGTCTCAAAAAAACCAGTAAGAGCCGTAGCTCTGTAAAAATGGCTTTGAAAGGATCATGGCTGTGCTCAGGACAGACCCATCTAACGTTCTGGTTTCTTTATTGGAACTGAAACTTTTACAATGCTGCTTCTTTTTTAGGGACTCTGGCAGAGATGCACCATTGTGGATTGGTGTTCTTCACATCTCATCCCACCTTGTTTCTTTTGAAAATTGTCCTTTTTATCCTCCTCCAAGCTATTCCTTAAACCCCTCCTGTGCGTGCTTGGCAGCAGCTGGCTAGTGGGTAGTCACTGTTTATCACACTCGCTGTGCCACCTCTGACCGATCTGTGCACTTGGTAGGTTTTTTGTATGCTCTGATTGCGAGCCCTTTGGGGTTGGGATTGCCTCTGTGCTCTAGTTGAACACCCTGCACACGGGCATGTGCTCTCTGGCGGTCTGTAGCTGATTGCAGTCCGCTCCCTGGATGACAAATCTGGGGCTGAAGGGCTCGGCAGTGCTTTGCCCTGGGGCTGGATGCTTCTGCATCCCATGTGCCTGTCTCTGCTTCACCTGGACGCATCACAGCATGGGAAACTCATGCAGGCTATGCTATTGCAGATCTCATCTTACCTTTTGCAGTGTTGATAGTTGAGGCCATTTGTGCCTGGCTGAAGTCCTCCTGTGCCCTGGTCTTTTGGGAGATGCCAATGACAGGAAGAATGGCAGGGCAACGAATTTGAGAGGAGTGCAGTGAAGCAGTTATTTGCCATAGCAAGAACTTCTGTACTGATTGGGCTTCTCACAGTTTGGGAGTGGGTCTTTTCACCTTTAAAATCCAACTCTAAGGCTCTTGCATAAACAGTGAAATAGGATCTGCTCCCAGGGGAACAGTTTATATAGTTAAATCTAAGTATTACTGGAATAGGAAAATACAACCTCCGTCATCTCTAACTCTGCCAGGGCACGGGTGTCCTTACGTCTGTGGAATTTCTCTGTGTAGAGGAAGCCTGGTTTGCCTGGGAAGAGAGGTTTTTCTTGAATAAGGTTACTTTCTATTGCTCTTAATATACTAATGATTTCACAGCATCTCTTCCATATCCTCAGATCTTGCTGTCCAGAATATTCAACAGTCCCTCAGCAGATCTTTCCAGACTATAGTTTTGGAAAATATGGGGCGCAGTTTTCTGCATTCACCTGCATCTTCTCTGTGTGTGTTTCTCAAATACACAGTCTGATTCTTACTAAGCTGCCCAGAGTGAAGCCTTTGCTTTCAGTCTGAATGGCTTTTACCTGTATATTGACCAATTTAAAAAAAAACTACAACAACAACAAAACAAAACCAAACAAAAAAACCCAAACAAAAAACCCTAGAGAAAACAACAACATTTATGAAATCTCTGTGGGAGCATGGACTGTTCATGTACAGCTGTTTGTGGACAAAATGGCTGTCCATTCCTGCACACAAGGAGGAGCTGAATATGGGAACAGTGTGAAGCCTCTAGTGAGCAGGAGTCTCCTACAAACTGTTGGTGGGGGTGTTTTTGGGACAGAGAACATGGCTGGGAGCTCTCCAGGGTGTCTGGGTGCAGGGTGAAGAGCACAACCCTTCCTGAACGCTTTCCAGCCCAGGATCTTCAAGGGCCAGCCAGGGCAAATGTGGGTGTTTGTAGTGAAGTTGTTCCCACTGCTGTTTTAGAGGTGGCCGAATTGAAGCCCCAGACATAACACATAACACATCTGTCTGGAGGCATTTCTGTCTGGAGGCCATGATTTTTACGGATACGCAGCATCTACTTTGATGAAGGAGTGGTTCTGCTTCTTTGTGAGTCAATCACGCCACAAGTGAAGCTTCCTAGAGGTATTTGAGCCTCAGGAATCCTCTTAGCCCAGATATTCAACCTCAGACCTGTTCCTTCCATGTAGTGGTTGGTGTTTCTCGAGGCAGTGGGGTGTGCAGCAGGCCTTGCTCAGCTCATAGCTGGTGGAGCTCTCCTCTTGGGAGCTAGCAGCCGCTGCCACATAGGAGGGCTGTGGCTCCTCATCTCCCTAACAAGGCAACCTGCCTGGTGGATATTTGCTTCCCTTCCAGGTCCTCACTATGCTGATGACTTCTGCTGGCATCTTACCCAGTTACAGGTGTGAAGCCAGCACTGGCAGAAGGAAGCTGGTGGGAATGCAGCCAGGTGGGAACAGCTTGCTGCTTCCTCTGCTGAAACACGTCCATCCTGCAGACTATTCCTAGTCCATGCTGAAGAGGAGCCACCTGTACAGCCCATGTCTATGCCTGGTGCCAGGATTTAAGAGAGGTTCATTTCTCTGGTGCTCACTGCTTCTAGAAGTGCTGAAGCCCACAGATAAGAAAGCTGTGGCCCAAAGCCATGTGCGTGGGCTGCAGTTAGATTGGGTCCAAACAGCGTATGGGTCTCAGCAGCTCTATTTGCTGACAAAATGGCCCCATCCAATGGCTGCCAGTGCAGTGAGACTGGGAATTCTGGAAGAGACCCGCAAAACCTCAGTGCCTTCCTGTGTAGACCAAAATCTGGGGTGAGGGGGAGAAACCACAGCTGTGTAGGAGGGAACTGTGTGACAGTGATGTGTCTTGGCCATTACCTCGTGAGGCACTGTTGGATACTGTGGTCAGTTAAGTGCTCCCAAGAATGAGACACTGATTCATCTGTGGTCAGTGTGTTTTTAAAACTATGCCAGTCTGGTTTCTCCTGGCCAAGTGTGGCTGTTGCAATGCTCTTCTCCTTAAGAGTCCCCTGTGCTGGTGACAGGAATTTCCATCCTCCTTGCTCAGCCCAGTTCCTCATGCATTGAGTTAAGTTCTGCCTGTTCCAGGTGGGAGCATCCTGCTGCCACCTTGGCCAGTGTGGCCACCCGGACGGTGGAGAATGGGGCTGTGCTGGAGAGGCCACAGCGTTGTGGTGCTGGTGCTTGGTGCTGCGTGGATAGGATCAGTTGCCAGTACAAACCATTTCCAGCAATGTGTGCATGGGGAGAAAGAGTTGGGCTGGTGCAGTGCGGGCATTCAAAGCCAGCAGTGGGAGCTGGACACAAGGTGGAGCGGTGTGGCTGAGCAAGTCTGACAGCACCAGGCTGCGATTCCTCCCCACTGCTCTGCTTGGGTTGGATTTGGGGAGCTGAGGGTTGAATGTAGCCCTGTGCAGTTTGTGCCATACCCTGCTATTAACCCAAAGCAGTTCCTGTCAGGTTTGTTCTTGCAGGGGAAGGAGGGAGGGTGGAGGGTTCAGATGGTAGCTGACTGGGAGGCAGAGATTAATGAAGTGTTTTGCTCTTAATGGGGAACATGCTCTGTTGATTTGGGTTTCCCTCCCCACCCAGCCCACTCTTTTTTAATCTGTGGCACAGTCTTGAGAGCAGCTTGAGAACGGAAGTGATTTCAGACTGGAGGTGACCTCATCCGTCTCCAGCTCCGAGGTGGAGCAGCATTTGGAGCCACAGCCACAGCTTACACCACTCTTTGAATGACGCAGGCGAGTGGCTGAGGCTCCAGGGAGACCCTGTGCTTCCTACTAAGCGGAGTCCTCTTGGCACATATGGGGTAGGATCTTGCCCCAAGGCCTCCTGCAAATCCACCAGCCCCCTGAGTGTGGGTATTGGTAAAATACAGCTCAGCCCTGTGAGGTCCTGGCATCTCGCCCCAGTTACCAGGATTTAAGACTGCTTGGTGATGTCTGAGCTGTTGTGCTGCTCTTTCCAACGGTTGTGACCTCTGTGGGGAGGGGGCAAGGGGTGTGATGTAGCCCCTTTGGTGCTGGTGGAGGGAACAGCCCCATGGAAGAGCAGCGCCAGTGCTGGGAAGCAGCCCTGTGTGTCTGCTTGAGGATGTGGCACGGTGCTCCCCGGCCCCACTAGGACAGCTGTGCAAGAGGGGTGGGAAGTGGGAATGGCTGTGGCATCTTTTATCTTTATGTTCTTATTTTTCTACATGATAGAATGGGAGGGGGAGTAGGAAGGAGAAGACGACAGAGAAGAGTCCAAAAAAACACAGCTGGACAAGAGCCCTTTCTGGAAGTGGTCTGTATCAGAGCAGTTTCCTGATGAAAAGCTCAGGCCTGTCCTGCTGAGCCGTGCCTGGCTGGAAGACATGCTCAGTGCAATCGTGTGTTGGTGCAGGAAAGTGCTGAAAGTGTGCTTATGGATGGGAGTCTCTGCTGGCATCTGTGGATCAGTGGAAAAGGGGATCAGAGCCCTCTCAGAGGCTCCACTTTCCAGGAGCAGAGATGTCAGTGGGAGTGCTGAGGATCTGCAGTGTGGGGTGGGAGCCAGCTGGGCTGGTAGCCCCAGGTCCCAGGCAGTGGCAGGGAGCTCAGAAGACAGCAGGCAGATGCTGCTTGCAGAAACTACCAGAGAATTCTCCTTCCTGACATGGCAAAGGGCCCTTCATCCTCGTACCTTGATGTCTGCTACTCTGAGATGACCAAGATTTCCTTTTGCACAGTTGGAGCCTGGAGCCCTTGGACTGTGCCAGTGTGCAAGCAAGCCCAGATCAACCCTGATTGCTGGAGCTGCTCTGCCAGACACAGCTCTGGACTTCAGTAAATGCCTGTGTGCTCCAGGAGGGACGGCTTCCAAGTGCTGTCTCACAAGCCGTGTGGGGGAGTCCAGCCACTTCCCCTTGAGCATAGTTGTCTTCTGGCTTGAGCTCAAGCTGAAGAGATGCTGGGCTGTGGCGGGCTACGGGTGGGAAAATAAAAGCAGTCTTTTCTCATGTCCATGTGGCTGTGTTGCTGCAGAGGAAACTCCCTATAGCTGGGTAGGCAGCATTGGAGGGGAGTAAGTTCACTGGAGGAATTTGCTTTTCTCTTGGCCTCATCCCAGGTGGTATCAAGACTTGCCTGGAGATAAATCTCTTCCCACCACTGCTAAACAGGGAGAATTTAACTATTCGTGGCATCTAGGCAAGAGACTTCCCCAGCCCCCCTGCCCCTCTTCCCTGTCACACTGGGAGCAGTGACAGATCCCATCATGACTGTGTCATGGCGAGGACAAGAGTTTACAGTCCCATTTTTCTCCTTCCTGCCTCAGAGTTGTCTCCATGCCCGTACGTGATGGAGCAATCTGAAAGTGCATGGACAGGATTTTGCACAAAAATGTCCCTCTTGTCCTTTCTCCTCAGCATCCCACAGCTATGCCCATGACACTGGAGTGCAGTGGTGGTTGACTGTGGCTGACTGTGTGACGGGGGAGCTCTGCCATGTCTGTGAGAAGGGGCTTGGGTCAGCAGAGCCCCAGAGGAGGCGTGCGCTGCTGTCAGTGGTGAAGGACATGCAGTGCCAGTGCTTACTGCTTGGCAGAGCTCAGGACCTTGGCAGTCTCCAGCCATCTGTGGCCTCCTGTGTGTGACCCCCAGCAGCATCCCAGAAAGGGCTCATTGAACCCCGAGCCCTGCCTGTTGCCGGAGTCAGGAGGACACAATAAAGAAGATGTGTCCAGGCAGCAGCCTGGGATGGGCTCGTGTGTCGGGAACAAATGAGCCCTTGTACCAGGCGCTGCCTTCAGCGGGAGGTTTGTCAGCTCTGGAGCTGGGATGCAAATACAGGCTCTGTGCCCAGCCCCGCTGCGCTGCTTGGGACCTCCCCCTGGTTCAGGGCTAACCAGCAGCGTGGTGGCAGGGTCTCCGATTCTTCCTTCGTTGTGGGTGGTCTTTGCAGCAGGTCCTGCTTGCCTGAGCATGGCTTTGCCCGGTGTGGAGTAGCTGCAGGAGGCAGGACTCTCCTGGCCTCTCGAGTCCAAGTGTTCAGCAGCCTGGCTGCTCTGTGCCACGTGTGGCCTGAAGCTGTGTGTTTATGGGCTGTGTGTGTTCCCTGCAATGCATGAAGTCCCCAGGAGCAGCCTCGGGGTGACTGGGACAGGGCTGTAATGGACCAGGATGGCAATGTCAATGTACCTGGGGCTTTGAGGAGGAGTATCTCTTGGGAATTGCTCAGCAGAGCAGGGCTGAGTGGGACTGCTTGGCAATATGTGACAGCAACGCAAAGTCAGACTGCAGAAGTGAGGGAAGCTCCTATGCTTGGGCTCTTACACTGGATACACTCATTGCAGAAGGATATGCTTTAGAGAAAGCTGGCTTTTCTGGCTACTGAGAGTGGACCTGGGGTCTGTTCCCTGGGGTTCCTCTCCACTGCCCACTCTCACATCTCTGGGTGCAGCACTGGTGTGGAGCTGAGCATGGCTGTGCCTGGAAGGAGGTGCCTGTCCGGTGACTCAGCCGCTCTCTCCAGAGCGGTGTGGAGGGGTATGTGAAACAACAGATGGGCTGAGAAGCTGGTAATGGGGTTGGGGCAGTAGGACAGAATAATTTTGGGAATAATCCCCTCTGTGATGCTGTGTAGGATGCTCCAGGTTTTTGGTTTTGTTGCAGTTTTGTCCAGCTAGTTGCTGCTACTGCAGTATCACGGTGTGCTACTGCTGCTGCATTTTGTTCCTGGTAAGTCCTGATATTTCATCCTTTCTCACCGAAAAGCACAGTTCTCCAGGAAAACTTTATTCAGCTTTCTCCAAGCAAAGACCATGAAGATTTTGTTGGGAAGGAAAGGAAAGCTTAGCGCGTGTTCTGCTGCTCCACCACAGGCACCAGCTCTTCCAAAGGGAGGAGTGACTGAGGGGAGTTGCAGGGCTGAGAGCAGCACAGTGTGTCTTCTGGCTCTGAAAAACTGTGTGTACTCAGAGAGGAAGCAGTAACCACAGGAAAAGGGCAGTTGATGAACTCAAATTGCTAAAAATTAAGCAATCTGTTTCAAAGCATGAAACCTCACGTTGAGCAAGAGTGTCTTCCCTCCTGAGGCAGGTGTGACTGGTAAAACGAGGCAGTGGAGTCCTCCTGCAGTTCAGCTGCCAGATAGGGCCAATACTTCCTTACCTCTCCCCACACAGGGTGTCCCCCGTTTCCTGCCCATCCCTCTTCCTGCTACTGGTTTCAGAAGCCACCTGGACACTCCCATACCACACACTGCCATTTTTCTCTCTTCTGTTTGCTCAGTGCTTTTGTGCTGGCTAGGACTGGCACAGGCACCTGCACTGTGTGATCTCTGCAGGATCCTGATAGAGAAAGAAAGAGGGCCTGGTAGCTGTTAATTTTGGGATTCTTGCTTATCAGTGGCAGACTCTTTTGGGCTTTGTAGAGGGCAGACCAAAAGGTGTGGGAACAGCTTAGTCAACCCCTCCTCTGCTGCAGTGCCATATGAAGCAGTAAGTCCATGCAGTTGTGCCGTCTGCTGGGAGCAAGTTCTCTCTGCCCATGGTGAAGTGGCCTGTAGGTGGGGGCGTATGACAGAGCTTGATAGCAAAACCAAAGAGGAAGGGCTGCTGTGCCTCCCAGGTGTGTACTTTGCACAGAAGGGAGGTACCAGGTTGCTCTGGGAAGGGCGAATTCAGACTGGGTCTGTCCCAACCTCTGGCTGTTCACTCTATATGCTCAGGAGAGCAAAGTCTTGCTGAAGTCCTTTGTTCTGTAGCCACTCCCGCAAGCCAGGACGTAAGTGGAAACAGATGGCGTCGTCTCAGCGGTTAGTAGGAATCTCTCACTGCTGCAAAACTGCTAATGAAGTTTGGGGCTGGACAAAAACACACCGAGGCTGCTGCGCCAAGGCGCCTGTTATCGCCTCTGTGTCGCAGAGCATTGCCATTGATGAGGCAGTCTCCAAGCCTGGTGAGCTGTGGTGTTTCCTGTAGCAGGCTCAGGCAGGTTCATCTGGGTACCACAGAGCCATCGGGACCTGTCAGTGTTCATCAGTCTTGATAAATAATTCATGTGGGCATTCTTACTGTGAGTTTCAGACCTTGCGTATCACACCTGCATTATGGAAGGGCATGGGTAGCTCTCTGGTATCCAGTACAATCTCTGCTAGGACTCTGAGCCAGATACTTTTCCATCCAAGAGGGTCTTTTGCTCTGTTTCACTACAAACTCAGACTAACAATTCTCATTTTTTCTCTGCTGGTCAGCATCTCTAATAAGGAGAAGCAACACTCAGCAGTTACTATTACTCTTAAGCTTGGAAGAAGCATTATTTAAATCCCCTTTGACAGCACAATTTGATTTCGATGTTCAGTGACTTGAAGTTTTCTTCCATCATGACAGCATTAAACAAAATGTGAATCTCCAGTCACGCTACAGGGCACGGAGAAGTGAGTTGTGCAGCGGTGGTGTAACCAGGCTTGGTGTTTGCTGGAGCAAATAGATGAGGAAGAAGGGAAAAGAAAGGTGTCGGAGAGCATCTCTTGATACCCTTTTTGATTATTTGGACAGCATTCTTCCCAGCCACTGCCTCAGTGTCTGCACTGGCAGGATACTGGGAGCCAGTGTGAACACTGGGAACTGGGAAACAATCCTGGTCCCCAGCCTCCCTCCATTGGCCTGAGCTGCACAAGCCTTGAGCTGTAAAAATACTTGACAGTCATTGAAGTGCAGGACTAGCACAGCCATTTGCTGCCTTGCAGCCCTCACCTTTTCTTCTTCTTTCATGCAGCAAACTGCCAGGCTTTGTGTCTGCCTGGGCAGTCCCACAGCTGTGTCGATGGCCCACAACACAGCCGTGCTGGGGACATCTTTGAGTCAGAGGGGCTGTGATGCCCTTCGGGACACTGGTGTGCATGGGGTGCCAGGTCGCAGGAAGCCTGATCAAGCCGCAAATGGTGGAAGAGGCATCGACCACTCAATGGCTGCAGTGTCTTGGGCCTCATGGCCTGTGAGCGTGCCAGCAGCACAGCTGGGTATACTCCATCCACTGCTTGGTGGGAAGCCAGCAATGGGCTGGCATGGATATGGGGAGAGAGTCAGCAGCGAGCTCCTGAAATCTTCCAGAAGTCTTTTTGAAGCCCCTTCCATGGGGCAGGCAGCAATTTGGGTTTTGAAGTCAGGTGGAGAGGAGAAACTGCCCAGCCCAGGCAGCAATGCAGAGCTGCTGGGAGTCTCGATGGTTTGGGTTGGAAGGCTGTGAGACCCATAGGCCTCAGGACATTGCCTATGGGGAACACAGTATGTTACAGGGTAGAAAGGGTCAGAACTGACGGATCATCTCTGAAAACCTCAGTCTGTACATCTCCTGTGAGGGAGGATCTGTGGGGGAGCCATAAATCCCAGCAGGACAACTCCTCCCCTGCTGTTCTCCATCGGGTGATGATTTGTCTGTGCATCCTTGCATCTCTGGGATGCTTCTGCAACCATCTGGGCTTCAGGTATCAGTACTGCTTCCCAGAAAGATGCTGATTAGTGGCAGAGGAGGACAGATATCTTGTTTGCCCAGTGAGGATCTCTGTGGATAACTGCATCTGGGCACACACTCCTTCCCTTCTCTGGGAGCCCCGAGAGACAGCTCTGTGTTGATTTATCCCACTTTCATCATTGCTCCATCTCTTCCTCAGGTTTCCTGCAGGAGACCATCTTGCACCATTGCTGATAATCAGGTGTGCTTTTTTAGTCCCTACCTGAAAGGAGTAGCTCTGTTAATTAATTGAGGTGTGCTGCAACCTCAGTTCAGCTCATTGCTTCCAATTGCCAAAACCATCACTCCCATTTTAATCACACGCGTTTTCTGTGTCACTCGGGGTGAAGGGGCAGGGTGCGGGTGTGGGAGGGAAAGCTGTGTCTGCCAGACTGAAAAGAACAAATGCTCCTGCAATGAAATACTCCAACTGTTGCACAGTTCACTCTGCTGTTTATATTGAACCAAGAGCAACATCCAGGGGAGGAAGGGAGCAGAGTTTTCCTCTGACTAATGCTGCTGGACAGTGCAGGGCTGTGGAGGAACTGCCAGCCAGAGAAACCATTAGGAGGAAAAAGGAAATGGAAAGGGAATCTAATTATCCATCTGCAAAGACAGACACTAATCCAACGCAGGGCCCAGTCCTGAGCAGGCTGATGCAGGCAGTGAGGTTTGCACAGACTGGTCATACGGTGGGGCTGGGAAATGGGCTCCCAGGGGTCCCCTCTGGGGCGGCAGATGGTCAAGCACATGCCACGGCGGGCTGGGTGAGACTGGAAGCCACGTAGCTGTGTTTGCCAAGGACACTGCCCTTTGCTAGGCTCTGAGGGGCAGCATTTTGCAGCTGAGTGTGGCTGTGTCGCATCTCTCTGGAGGTGGAGTGTGGGTAGAGCCATGCAGGTGCAAAGGGAGGAGGGTGAATGCCTGGCACCCCCTCAGCAGGCTCCTCCAGGTCGGGTGGGCTGGTGGTGCAGGCCCGAGGGTGAGGGGACAGTGGTGGAGGTCCCTGTGCACCTCTGCCATCTCAACAAGCGTGCACAGGGACTATGCTTCGTGTTACTGCAGAATGACTGCGTGGAGGCAGCTGACAGCAGGGAGGGAGGGTGAGAGACTGGAGCCTGGGGGTCTAAGCACTGGATTGAGACCTGCAGGAGACCCTCTGGAAAGGAAGGAGATGCCTCTCCCTGCTTGTGATGAAAAGCAGTAGTTTGTCTGTCCCTCAAGGGTGCAGTCTGCAGAGCTTTTCGGGGTTATTCGTCACCCAGGCTGGGGCTGGCTTTCCTCTCTTTGGATGCCTCCCAGGACTGAAGGTTGCTTTAGAAAGCTGCCTTTTTTCCCCTTAACAAATGGAATTAAAAATTATCTGGTGAGGTAAGAGTGGGCTCATTCTCCTCTCTTGTGGGCATCAGCTACTGCTAAAGCTATGTTAATTGTAGGTGGGAGACTCAGGCAGGGGTTGGGAGCTGTCCCAAGACAGTTAGCTTGTGCTCTCTCAGTATTGTTTTCAGGAGCCTGCTGGGAGGAGAGTGGGCTTAAGAAAAACCTCCTTGTACAGCTGGGAGTATCCATGAGATGGGTGTAGTGGAGCATCCCTTCTCCAGCCTTACTTGTCCACTGCCTTGTGCTCCATGGTCCCTGCTTGATGTGCTCTTTGCAGATGTGGTGCCCCAGCCTGGACTGTCTTTCCTGGTGATGCCCTCGGACTAGGCCCTGCTGGACCAGGCGTGAGTGTCTCGGGATGCTCAGAGGCCGTGATGTCCTCTCCGGTTCAGGATTCAGCCTCTTTGGTAGACAGGCCTGATCCTGCATCCCTTACTCACATGAGCAGTCGTCTCTATTTCAATGGGACTACTCGGTGAGTAAGGATCGCAGGATTGGGACCACTACCTGTAACTTTAAAGTGGACCTTCTATAGGATCTTGTCCCCAACCTTTTGCTGTTCATGTATGTTAATGTGCATCAAGAGCTTCCAAAATTGCTGATGCTCTTGTCACTTGGATGGAGAACCTGAGAGCCGGAGAAGCAGTGCCCTTCAATTTCTGAGGATAAATCACCATTATTTTCCACTCCCTCCCTCCAAACAGCTCCCAGCCCAGCCAGCTTCTGCGCCATGGAGCAATGTGTACCTGTTTGTCTCCCAAGTGCTCCTGTTCCCAGCTTCCCGGGGTTGGCAGGGCTCTGCTCTGCCTCTCTGTTTTTCCCAGCTGTGCCTTTGAGATGGCAGGGAGGGAATCTATTTAAGCCTGATTTGTGCTGCAGAGCTGGAGGATGAAGC
>NW_010167230.1:23917-24941 GCF_000695765.1 Mesitornis unicolor
AAGAGGGGCAGTAGTACTGCTGAGAGACTGCTGCAGACCTTCCCGTGCCTCCTGGTTTCTCCTCCTGTCTGAACAGGCTCCATTTGGAAAACTCTGTCCTTTGCTAAGGTTTTGAATGCATTCACAATTGGAGGTGCCGGTCCCTGTGAGAAGCAGAAACAATGAGAGTTGCAGGTTTGATCTGCAAATTGATTTCTGTCTGGCCCTGGTCAGGGGGAGTGGCTGTGGGAGCTCTCTGTACAGACACCAAGCGCAGCCCTGTACCCCGTGGGCCTCGCTCTTCTGCAGGACGGCTTCTCCCTCGCGTGGAACACATCGGTACGGCAGCGAGAGAGGGCTGGGGAAAGAGGAGAGGAGAGGAGAGGAGAGGAGAGGAGAGGAGAGGAGGGCAACCGAGCATTTGGTGGAAGAGTTCCAGCCAGCTCCACATCTGCCCAGTTTGTTATATTTTGCAGATTATCCTAAATGGTGAGCAGAGAAGCTGGGTGTGACAAGAGCTGTGAAATTGCTCCAGAGGGAGTCACGAGTTGAAAGAAGCAGGAGGCAATTTATGGACCTTGGTTCTTTTTCAGAGTTGGAAGTGGAGGCACGTGTGAGTCACACAGTGCCTCTTGGGAAGCGTGAGGCACTTCAAGTGGAAGCGGGGAACACAAATACCTTTAAAATGGAATTTGATAAATTTCTGGGGGGATTACATGACGAAGCGGCAGTGATCCTTCAACGGAAATTAAAGCTTAACCTGTGGAGTAGGTGAAAGAAAAAACAGCAGATCTGGTGGCTGCGTTGATTGTATTCATGGCACTGTATGTACAGGAGATTAAACCTGTCCTTTGGGATTTCTGCAGTGCTGGTATAGTTTCTTGCTTCTTCCTGAGCATCAAAGGATGAACCCTGGCTGATGTGTCAGGGCTCTGATGCTCCCAGTAACTGCTTACCTACAGCCTTGCTTGCAAGTTCAAGATTAAATTATCATCAGTTTAGATCAGCAAGGCATTTTCTTTTGGGTCAGGTCAGGTCAGCAGGA
>NW_010167230.1:24972-29012 GCF_000695765.1 Mesitornis unicolor
TGTGCAGCTCTGCTGATGATAGAGCAGTGGAGACCAAACCCTGTGACACCCATGAGATTCACCTGTCTGGAGTCAACACTGACTTTCCATGCAGTGGGAGAGGAGGCAGCAGGAGAAGGTGGGGACAGAGATGTGGAGGTTCCCAGCTGCACACCTGCAGAGAAGGCATCTGCAGCTCCTCAGCCTCCACTGCCCTGGTCCAAGCTGGGACTGGGCCTCCTGCCCCATGGCAGGGTTACTGCCTGCTGCTGCTCCCGTTTGACTTGAACAAACAGCTTCTCTGGATCTGCCCCTTTCATCCTGGTAGAAAACAGACAGGAACTGAATTTCCCTTCTGTGGGGAATTCTGAAAATAGCTTTATCTGCTTCAGAGGAAAATAAACATAAAAGCTGTCATGACGTGACAGCACTGACCTTGCTGAGGCATGGATAAGTAGTTTCACCAGTCCTCTGCACAGGCCAGGCTGCCTGGGTGCATCTCTAGCAGGACCTTGTCTCTGTGCTGCTCAAAAACATATGTCTGGACCAGATTTTCCTTCCAGGACATGCTCCTGGTTGTTCACCTAGGATGGAGCCTGAGCACTGCAGTCCTTAGCATCTCTGCCAGAAACCAGCTCCCCTGTGGGTGAGGGACCTCTCCTGCAAGCTGGCTGGACCCTGTCTCCCTGCACTGTGCTGCTTCCCCTTGGTCACCTTCCCCTGGGTGCTCTGGTTGATGTAGGGGGGCAGCTCTTCACACCTGGAACTCTGGATCTAGCTCCCATTCGTGTTACCTTTGCTTCTCATAGCTGAGGCTTTTGACCAAGCCCATGCAAAAAGCTGAGCGTGGCAGCTGCAGAGAAGAAAGCCCCACTTTGATGGCAGCTGGGGGCTGCTGGGAGGAAGGTGTGCGGGGCTCTGGTTATCGCTGGAGCCTGGCCAGGACAGTGTAAATTTAGCAGGGAACAGAATTTCCTCTCCCTGCCCCCATCCCCATCTCCGATCGGTGCTGCCTCTCCTCACTCATCCTCACGTCATTTCTCCTCCTTGCTTCTCACATTCGCAGCCGCCTCTGCCCACCGCACTGAGCTCTGTGTGACTGATCTCTGCCCGGCGCCTCTGCCAAGTTCTGAGTGCTGGGTGTTTTTCTTAAATGGGTGTAGCGCTTCCAGCTCCGATGACTGTGCCACAGCACAGCCCTGTGTCTGCCTTCAATTAGTGCCACTGGTGAAGCACAGCTCCTTGTTCTTTGTTCCCTGGGCCGGCGATGTGGAGTGCAGCATTGGCACATCACTGATGTGCTGCTCTTGAGGAGCATTTATACATGGTGGCCAGCTGCCAGTGGTGAATTTTGCCTTAATTACATCTAAAAACATGAAATAATGCATTTTATCTCCTCTTCTCAGAGCACATCTTCAGCACTGCAGGCTAGAAATTTTCTGTAACAAAGGGAAAAGTAGGACATGGCTCTGTTGCTGCAAGTGCACAGCTGCAGCTCTGCCCACACATACTGCATCCCCTGCCCAGAGCAGCTCCTGAGGCTGCGCTTGCCCCAAGCTGGCTTCAACAAGCCAAAGGAGAGGGACGTGTAAGAACAGTGGGTGTGTGCTTTGGCTCTGTCCAGGCCCTGTTAGTGAGCAAGTGCTTGACACAGCAGCAATACAGAGGGGCTGGGCTGTGCCAGTTCTCATTGATTGGTTTTTGTCTTTCTGTTTTGCTGTCACGGTTTGACAAGGAAGTCCAGGTCTTTGGGAAGTTTACACACAGATCAGCCTAAGCCAACGGCTCTGGGTGTGTCATGCAGCACATCTGAGGGACACAAACATGTCCTCTCCTTGGCCTGTCATTTCTGGTTTGGTGAGTCTGGGTAGGAGAGGAGCCAAGATGAGTGTCTCTAGGAGAGGCAGAGGAGGCTGAGTCTGGGACCAGTTGACTCTCTGAGCATTTTGCAAGCCATAGCATTGGCTATGCACTCTTAAGATGCTCTCTATAGCCAAGACCTACCCTTCTGTGTTTCTTTTCCTAATCTGCTCTCTGCATTTCCAGGCATGGCCTTCTGCCTGGAGTGCTTCCCTGGCTGCCAGTCCTGAGAGCGAGTGTGATGTGTGAGAGCTCAAGGCGCTCAGGAGACAGTAGCTCCTTGTTCCTCTCTGCACTGTCAGCACAGCTCCTGTGCCACGAACAACACTGTGGTTTGTCGCAACTAAATGGTTGTTGACTTCATCTGTGATGCCAGCTCAGAAGAATGCTCTGATTTGGTGCAGTAGGCTTGTGGGGACACAGCATGTCTCCATGTGCCCGTGGAAGCTGCTTGTGGTTGGTGGCTGTGTGGCCTGTGGTCCTCAGACAAGGGTTTACCAAGCCATCAGAATTCATAGGATTTGGAGAGGGTTTGCTTGCAGCCATTGTGGTTTATGGTGTGGAAGGATTGTTGAAACCTCTATGTTATCTCAAGTAAGGTTGGATGCATCTTTGGTTTACCCAGTGCAGGCAGTGTGGTACCTTCATTGCTCCTCAGCAATGAACAAGCTGCAGATCCGGTTGATGGAGTCCTTCAGTCAGGAAAGCAGTGATTAGGTGCTGTGAATTTAGCAGAAAAAAACCCAACAGTGTCATGAGCATGGCCAGACCTACCACTGGACTGGGAGGATGTTGTAGGGTTATCAACTCCCTGAGAAATGGAGCAGTGCTGCAAAGCAGGGGCAGAACTGCTGAACAGGGACGTGTTCTGAGAGGTGGCAATTTCTGCCACACCTGAATCTCAGCCCAGGCCTTCGACTTGACTGTTACACTCAGAAATGGTTGGGAACAAAACCCAGTGGGTGTAATTTAAGGGTCCTGCTGGCTGGGCAGGATGGTTTGGAAAAGGGCTTCTTGGATGCGATACAATAGCTGCTGTATGGTGGGAGTTTTCCTGGCCCTGGGAAGGTTTCCCAGTTCTCTTCTCTATTTTTCTCAGCCTTTAGGACCTTGTGCCTCCAACTTCTGAGGTCACCTTCCCTCAGCTTGCAAGTTGGCAGCATAGGTAAAACACTGTTCTTAATTTTCCTTCTTTTTTCCTTTTTAACAGCATGTGGTATGTGTAAAATTTGGATTTCTGAGACCTTTCTGCTCTCACCGATGCCCCCAGACTTCAGGCTACTGGAGACCTTCCAGTAACTTGGTACCTCATAGCAGAACCTGGTGTCAGCCATGCTTGGGGTGTGCAGTGGAGGCCCTCGGTTGTGGTCTGAGGTGACCACCACAGACCCCGCTGATCAGGTGCTCTCTGGAGCTGCTGCCAGAGATCTACAGTTCCCAGGGAAGCAGCCGGAGCTGTGGCTGCGGGTGAGGCAGGAGCGTGGCTGCAGTCTGTGCCCTTCCCCATTTGCGAGCAGAAAGCTGCTCAGGAACCTGTGTGGCGAGTGGCAGGTTCCTCCAGCACCACCAGTGCTGCTATCTTGTGTGACCTTATTGTGTATGCTGTGATATTAACCCCCCAGTTTCTAGAATCATGTGGTTGTATGAGAATGTCAGCTTTTGTCTGTTTTTAATAAATTCCTGCTCAGTTTCTGTGGTGGCATAGAAAAGCTGGAAAGCCGCTCTTATCTGTAGGTTCAGAACCCAAACTTGGGGTTTGAATGACTTTTCTGTGCCTCCGACGCCACTGCTGGGCTGGGTACTTGTGCTTAAATACTTATTTTGAAATGTCTTCAAAGCTTAAATGGTTGCTGTCAGGTCCAGAATACATCAGCTGCTGTCCCAAGAGGATTCAGAGATGAGACTGCAATATAGCCTGGACTAGACAACAGATGGACCTGCACCACGTGGAGGCAGATCCACATCAACCAGGACTAGCGTCTGGGGTTTCAGCTTGGATCTAGCTTTTGGGAAGCTTTCTGGACCCCTTTAGACCTTTGCACACGCAACCAGAAGCGGCACGTTTTCTCCAAGAGCAGGTTTTCTTGCAGCAAACCTTTGTCTTGGCTGCATCAGTCAGGGTATCCAAGAAATCCGCCAGCTGAACAAGCCCGTCTGACAAAAGGAGCCAGACTCACGGCTGGGGCAGCCTCCGGTACATG
>NW_010167230.1:29166-29391 GCF_000695765.1 Mesitornis unicolor
CCCCCCGCCCCCCGTGGGCCGACGGGGCGGCGCGCCGAGCCGAGCCAGCCCTGCGTGTGTGTGCACGCGTAGGCGGGGGGGCTGCCGCATGGATTTAGCTGGGAGGGAACACATGGGTTGGGTTTTTTTTTCTTTGGCCTGCGGTGCCTGTCCGTCCTGCCGGCCGCGGTTATGGATTCGATCATTATTCAGGAGCGGTTAGTGGAGCGGCCGGGTTTTTCTCTC
>NW_010167230.1:29422-56320 GCF_000695765.1 Mesitornis unicolor
CGAAGCCAGCCGGCCAAGCTGAAGGTACGGGGATGTATTTATAGCACCGTGCGAGCCGGGGAGCAGCAGGGACAGGAGGGGGGAGGATGGTGCCCGAGCAGTCGTGTGCAGCACAAGATGAGACCTCTGAGGAGCAGAGGAGCGGAAAGGCGCCGGTAAGGGGCAGACAGCGGGGACAAAGGAGGGGAGCAGCCCCCGCAGGAGCAGGGCTGAGGGCCGCGGTGGACAGCTGGGAGATGCATGACATATTTTTGTGTGGTTATTTGATGCAGCGATTCCCTCTCTGAATGGCGTGTGTGTGCATGGGGGCGCTCAGGGCAGGAGTCAGCTCTGCGTGTGTGCCCCAATGCAGCCTGGTTTGCGTTAGCCCTTTAACGCCTTATTTGCTAGCTGGTTTTCTCTCTGCTGCAGCAAATGCTGGTGGGCGAGTGGTTTTGCTGATACTCCTATGCCCAGCCCCAGGCCCAGGCCGACAGAGGTACATGGGAGATGCCCCAGAGGCTGTTTGCGTTATGAATTTATGCAGCTTTCTGGCAATGAAAGGAAGCGAAGGGTCTGCTGCTCCTCTGGGACTGGGCTGTGCTGGTTCGTGCAGACGCAGATGTGGCGGCCGTGCCTGGCCAGAGGGGAACGGCTGGAGGAAGGGCTGCCTGGGAGGGAGCTGGACAGCTTGCGCTGGGGGCTGTAACACCGACAGGGCCATCCCTCCCCAAAGAAGTGGAGACAGGGGTACCAGGATCACACAGCACAAGCTCCGTAATTTCTGGGGTTTGCTCAGACCTGGGGTAGAGGCTATTCTTCAAATTTTCTGTGGTCCCATGGTGTTTAATTTTAGCTCTTTTGAATACATGCAGCAAGGCTCCATTTATCCCCAGGCTGACTGAAGTCACACAAAATCTGGATTGGTTTAAACAGCACGTCCACCGGGGAGGTGAGGAGGGAATCGGGAATGGCAGGAGCAATGGAGGCCATGCTGTATACCCTGTCTTGGAGGTACAAACAGCCCTGCAGGCACCTTGGTACCATCGGTGGCTTCTCTTCTTATGCAACAGATCCCGAATGTTTAACCCTGACAGGAAGAGAACTTGAACCCACCAGTGCTGTGTTCCTTGGTTTGAACTACCAAGGAGAGCACTGCCAGCCAAGGAGCCTCGGCCATGTGATGGAGGATGTGAGGACATGGCGCGTTGCTATGGTGTCCAGTGGACCCGCGAGCATATGCTGAGGGAGGGTACAAATGTGTTTTTCTTGGCTTGGGGAGAACTGGTTTGTAACAAGGCCCCAAAGGTTGGCCACATCTCTCGGTGGCCTCTGCTGCGGTGTGCGTGTCACGTTCCCAGGCGCGTGAGAGCTGGACGCTGGTGGGAACAAAGGCAGCACATGGAGGAGGCGGTGGGGAGAGAGGCTTCTGGTGCCAGAGAGCCATGGGCTCGGCTGCCTCGGGCCCTTTCCTGACAGCTGGGGTTGGCGAGGGAAGCGGTGCAGTGACCGGCTGTCCCAGCCTGCGTCAGCTTGATGGGAGCTGGCTCGTGAGGGTCAGGAGCGTGTGGAGGGGGCTGTGATGCCTCCGTGAACTCTCTCTGTCCAAGTGTCTCATCTAATGAATGGATTTCAGCTTTTCACAACCCAGAAAGCCACTTGCCTTCAGTAACGTTCCCAGCCCTCTATACTCGTTTTGGTGCTCTCCATCCTGTGCATGGTTGCTCTGCAGATAGCATCTGTGTTGAGTCTTAACAAAGATGGTGAGTGGTGTAGAGCTTTGGGTGAGGCAGACACCAGGCTCAGGAGGCTCCTTGGGCTCCTTAAGTGTGATGTTGATGTTGGCACACTAGCAGAAACAGTGGCATGTGCCTGTCACAGTGTCCCAGCACAGCTGGGATGGGAACACACGTTGGTTCTCTTAAAGCTGAGATGGGGAGCCCAGGGTCTGTGCAGCTGTGGCGCAGGGTCCATGTTGTTGTTCCTGAAAGAAGGCTGTTAGAAGAAGGGGATCCCTCTCCGCAATTTCCCCTGCATCTCCCTTCCCCTTTACAGACACACTGGTCACCAGCTTCCAGGAAGGCTCTGCAGTGTGTCCATGGCTGGTCAGAGAGGGCCTGTCTGCGGACAGGGCTTTTCTCCTTGTGACTCTGGCTGCTTACCACTGCAAGGGAAGTTCTTGGCCTTGTGCTCAGCACTGACCTTCCGTAATGTGAGGGAAATGACCGCATGAGTCATGAGTAAAGGGCAGTGTCCAGCCAGGATTTGCTCATTTCAAGAGTCCTTGAAATTCCACCAAGCTATGGGGATGTAACCAGAGGTACAGTAAATCCACACTTTCTTGGTTGGGCTGAACAAAACCAAGAGATCAGGTCCAGCCAGTCACACTTGGCTCCAGTGGAGTTGCACCAGAGCTCAGCTCCCCGGTGTCAGCCCATTTGTGCATTGTCAGCTGTAGGTAGAAAACAAAGAAAGTAAGAGAAGCCCACCCCAAGCCCCACCTCTGGTTTCATTAGTGTTACTAATGCTATTTCATGTGATGTGACTGTGGCTTCTACACGTTAAGAAAGCACTCAGTGATGCGGGCTGCATCTAGGGGGTGGTTAGGCAGCAGGTAATGCTCCGTTAATACCATATGTCATGCCCTCACCAAAAGCATCTCACCTGTGTTCTCAGTACCTTTGCATCTTCCCACTTCCCATGCTCCTTGAACTTCTGTCTCTACAGAAATAATACTAGGCATTATTCAGGATTTCCTCTTACTCAGGAGTGGCTGTGACACAGCAAGAACTAATCCCCTCTCAGGTCAAACAGAAGCCAAGCCGCTGTGCCTTCCTCCAGACATGGCTCAGGACACCACAACCCTGGGGTGCTCTTTACAGAGAGCTATCTGCATGCTCCTCTGGAGGAAGAGTTGCAGAAATTGCTCTGAGACACCTGGGGAGAAGTGACATTTGGTGACCTTGCTGTGAAGGGAGCCTGTGACTGTGCAGGAGAAGCAAAGAGTTAGGAAAGTTGTGTGTCAGTAGCAGCTCCAGATGTGCTTTCTGGTGGGAATGGCGGGATGTGCCTTTTCCCTTGCGCTGTGCTGGGAGGCTGCCATGAACTGCAATGTCAGCTGGTGGGAGCAGGCCTGCAGCTGAGGGGAGGTGGCCCTCTGTGCCCACCCTGAGGTAAGAGGCGGTGTGTGCCCTGCCCCGCACCGCTGCCAGGGCAGGGACCAACCTCTCCTCCACCCCTTGCCTCCGCCTCAGGAACTGCTTGAGTCCAACTCCCTGTCGCTGTGTGAGGGTGGAGCAGGAGGGGTGGCACGCCCTGATCTGCTCCCATCCGCTTCTGCCCTGCAGGACCATGAGAAGCAGTACGTGGGCTTTGCCACTCTGCCGAACCAGGTCCACCGGAAATCCGTGAAGAAGGGTTTCGACTTCACCCTGATGGTTGCAGGTGAGACTGCCCTTGGGTGAAGGTGCTGTGCCACATGGTGGGTGCCGTGGAGGGGACCAGCTCTCCTCACTTCCCAAGGCGCTCCCTTGGCATCTGGATCCTCCCGTCACTCTGTTCTGGTTCTTGTCTCAGACCTTGCTCTGCTCCTCAGCCTGGGCTGCAGTCACACTGTTCCCCCAGGAGGAATGGGACCCTCCTGACCGCTCATGACCCGCTTGAGCAAGCACTGAGTGGGGCTTCTCCTCCACCAGAGTGGCTGGTCTGGGTGGTGAAGGCAGAGCCAGCCAGGGACTGAGGGAAAAGGAAAGGGAGGGAGGATGGAGGAGCTGGGAGATCACATTTATACAGGGATTAAGATATCTTACAGCAAAAATCCTCCCACTGCTGGAAAAATGTAATGCCCATAAACAGCTTTTGACAGCTCATTTCTTTCACTTCCTCTGGCTCAGGATTCAAAGTCTTGCTCAGAGTTTAATTTGTAAGTCAATTAGTGGGTCATGTTGCTTGCTTTTCCCTCCTCCCCTTTGCACTCTGTCAATTAGGAGAGTCGGGTCTGGGCAAATCCACGCTGGTGAATAGCCTGTTCCTGACAGACCTCTACAAAGACAGAAAGCTCCTCAATGCAGAGGGTAAGTTGGGGACAAAGTGGGGTGAACGGTTCTTGTGCCCACAGGTCTAGACTGTCCTCAGGACCAGTACTTTGGTTCCTTGCTTCAGCTGCAGCTACAGACTTGGCTGGATCCTAGGCTCTCCATTGCTGGCTGCAGCAGCAAGAAGGGTTTGATTGTAGGGCTCTTCTGTCATTCAAAGGGAAGATGAGGCTGCAGAGCAGCCCTAGCTCTTTGGGTTGAGATCTGTCCTTTGTTCTTGGGTGCTGGAGTGTGGTAGGGATTCCACTTCCCAAGTGACTGGACAAAATGTTCAGAGCAGCTGGCCTACAAGCACTTCAGAGGTTTGTGCATCTTCTCAGAGTCTGCCTGCCTGCTGCTGGCCTCCCACAGTACCACTCCCCTGAGGCACCTTAGAGGATGGTCAGGGTTTTTTGAAACCCGCGTTATTCCCTTTGCTCAGTGATAAAGAGGGAGCCGGGTTGTCGTGGGTGTGAGCAGGGATCCCCAGTTACCGCCTGGCTTTAACTCACGTATTCTTGTTCAAAGAGAGAATCAACCAAACAGTGGAGATTGTCAAGCACACGGTGGACATTGAGGAGAAGGGTGTCAAGCTGAAGCTGACTATAGTGGACACACCAGGCTTTGGAGATGCTGTTAACAACACTGAGTGGTGAGCAGGCCGCCGCTGCCTTCCTCCTAGTCCTTGGCCATGTCTGCTTGCTGTGTGTGCTCCACAGGAAGGGGGTCTGGCATCGGGAAGGGGGTGATACTGCCTCATGGTCCCTACAAGACAGTGTTCTTTTAAACACATGATTTTGTTTTGCTTGAATTACCCTTCCCAGCTGGAAGCCCATCACCGACTACATCGACCAGCAGTTTGAACAGTATTTCCGTGATGAGAGCGGCCTGAACCGAAAGAACATCCAGGACAACCGAGTGCATTGCTGCCTCTACTTCATCTCGCCCTTTGGGCACGGGTGAGAGCCCCTGCTCCATTGCCAGGGTGTCACTCAGTCTGAAGGGAAGACCCTTGTGCCTGAGGATTGCTCCATAGCAACTTGTACATTGGCAGGGCTATTGGCACAGGAGAAGTGCTGTCTGGATGCTCTCCCTCAACTGAGCATCACACCACCTTGCTCACCCTCACTGGTGTGACAGACTGTCCATGCTCAGGCCCTCAGGCCTGTAGCCTGTTTTGGAAATCAGGAGAAATAACGCCACAAAGAGTTGTGTCTTCCTATCTAGCTAAGCCTGACTGATGGGTAGGAAAGGGAGTTTTAAGCTGCCCCTTGCTGGCTTGTGTGCCAGCCTAGCCTGGAGCAGCTGGAGGGGCTGGTTGGCTGCCTGCAGTACAGGGCAGCTGGACAGAGGCTCTGGGCTGTGGCCTGGGCAGTATTTGGCCTGCAGGGAGCAAATACCCAGGCTGTGTGTGTGTGAGACATTCAGCAGCTAAAATCTGAGATGGCTTTTCTGAAGATACAGCCATAGCTGAGGGCTGTCCCAGTGCTGCCCTAGGTCCCTGTAACAGCAGTGCTGTCCTTTTCCCTTCTTGCTGAGTGGGCGGGAGAGACTGGAAGGGGAGCTGCCCAGTGTGTCCCTACTAACCATGTCCCTCTTCATCCCTGCTGCAGGCTGAGGCCTGTGGATGTTGAGTTCATGAAGGCTCTGCATGAGAAGGTCAACATTGTGCCCCTGATTGCCAAAGCTGACTGCCTGATCCCATCTGAGATCCGGAAGCTAAAAGAGAGGGTAAGTTGGTCTTTTTCTACAGGGGTATACCTGATGTGGCGGCAGGGAGGCAGGGATGGGCTGAGGAGCAAGCGGATATATATATATATATATGTATATGTGTGTGTGTGTGTGTATATATATATATAATATATGTAGTAGCATGTATATGTGTCTGTATATATAGATGCACACAGTACCTGCAAATCTAATTGCAGCAGTGCTCTGCTGTGAGAACAGAGGTGGTGTCTGCTCTCTAGAATAAACATCTGTAGGCTATTTGTAGGCTTTAGCAAACCCGTGGTAGCACAAACAAGGAATAAACCCAGCATTTCCGGATTGTTCAGTGTTGCATGCTTTTGTTCTTGTCTTGCATGGACACAGATCCGGGAAGAGATTGACAAATTTGGCATTAAAGTGTACCAGTTTCCCGAGTGTGACTCTGATGAGGATGAGGAGTTCAAGCAGCAAGACAGAGAGCTGAAGGTAAAGAACCTGCTCAGCAGGGGACTGGGAAGTCTGACTCAGGGGTCTGTCAGTTGCTCCAGGAGGAGCCAGAGCTCCCCTGTGTGTGCCAAAGTCCAGTGCTACTGATACCCAGCCTACGCTGGCTCACATGGTAGGTAGCCTGGAGAAAGTGCTGATGTCCATGCTGGTGCTATGAAATCAAGTATGGGATGAAGACTTCTGCTTCCCACCAGGTAGTGTCAGTCTTTCCTCAGTCTATGTTTAAGATGGAGGTTGTACAGCATTTGTAAACACCTATTTCTGAGCAATTCCATCAGCAAGGAGAAGTGATTTGTGAGTCATGAACCACCACTGTGACACAGTAGTTGCATGAGGGAGAAAATGTGATCATACAGTCAGTCTGGAGGCCCCAGCAGCCCAAGCCTGATTCTCTGCCAAGCCAAGTCAGCCCTGCATGTGCATGTCAGAGAGGGGCAATGGGCCTTGATTTCCTTCTGAGCAGAGAGAAGCACAGCCTCGCCTACACTATTCCACTTGCTTGGTGTCCCAGCACCTCTGCTCTGGCTCCCTTGTAGTTTCCCCTCAAAGAAGGGGCACAGGCACCTGCAAAGACACAGTTTCCTCCAGGACAGCTGAGAAAGTCAGACTGTGAATCAGGCTACCTGCAGACCCCAGTGCCTTAGACTTTTCTCTGCAACTGGGTTGTGATGCCCTGCGCTGTGGCACATGAGGATGTCCTTGTGCCTTTCCTACCAGCACTTTCCTCCTCCTGTTCATCTCTGCTTGGGCTTGGCCCTTGGAGGAGGGATTCATGAGCAGTCTGGGGCTGAGCTGGGCTCAGTAATGCCTCTCATTCCAGGAGAGCGCTCCCTTTGCCGTCATTGGCAGTAACACTGTGGTGGAGGCGAAAGGCCAGCGGGTCCGTGGACGGCTCTACCCCTGGGGCATTGTGGAAGGTAAGCATAGTGTCTGGGAGCTGCTCACAAGGTCTGTTACTGGGGGTGTAGTAGTCGCCGTGCCTCTGAAGCCATGGCAGACTGAAGAAGATCGGATCCAGTGTGAATGGAAGAATGTCTGAGCTTTAATGCACTAGGATATGCCTTCTTATTAAGGGGAGAGGCTGGACATACATTGCCAGCTTAATTTCTGGGGCGAAGCTATTTCCCTCAGCCAAACTGCATTGTAAACCCTCTCGCACTCTCCTTTTCTCCTGCTGCTCCTGTATGTGCTAGAGTTGCTGGGCTGGAGGCTGTGCTGATTGACAATGTGTTTCTAACTTTCTTCCTTTCTAAAGCGAGAAATTTCATAAAACCCATAGGCAGAATAACCCTAGAATGGCTTTTGCTGCTGTTGCCGACTCCCTGGTGCTGGCACATTGCTTTAAGGTCTGGCATCTTTAGATCCCCAGAGCCTGTGTGTGCACTCGTGGGCTGGTGCCAGCTGCTTGGGCTGCCCAGCTGCTGCCTCTGCTCTCCCGCTGGCTCTGGAGGGGGCTGTGCCTGTCGGGGCGCTGGCATTTGGCAGTGGGATCAAGGGGCTCTTGGAGAGGGCTGGTGAGGTGTGACATCCAAGCACTCTCCTGCTTTTGCTTCTGCAGTGGAAAACCAGGCACACTGCGACTTTGTGAAGCTACGGAACATGCTGATCCGGACACACATGCATGACCTGAAGGACGTCACTTGTGATGTTCACTATGAGAACTATCGAGCTCAGTGCATCCAGCAAATGACCAGGTGGGTCCCCACCGCTTCAACCAGAGGTGGCAGGGGTGTTTCACACTCTGCAGAGCTGGGGTTGCTCTCAGGATGGCTTGTGGGTCAGGAGGCTCTGAGTCTGCTTGGGGACATGCTGGGCTGCAGCCTGGGGAATTGTGCTGGAAAGTAAAATAGCAAATTCAAGTGTGTCTCCCACAGCCTGAACCCATGGTGGGAATCCATGTTCCTCTCTGAAGATTCCCCACACAGATCTTGGGAAGTAGACCTGGAGACTTTTCTGAAGAGCTGCTCTTAGCACTGGGTGAAATACATCCAGCCTAATGAAAGGGGACAAACCCTTTCTCTGGTGGGTGATATTGCCAAAGATATGGTGGGTGTGCATTGCCAAAGACGAGGGCCTTCTGCAGTCTGCAGTTCTGTCCAATTGACAGCATGGCCCTTGGGATGCTGCTGTTTCCCAGACAACAGAGCCCAGGCAATTAGCAAGACTTCTAACACATCTCCAAAGATTTCTTTACATTGTCTTCCCATGGCATTTAATTCTCTGTGTTTTTAGTCACAATGATCAGAAAACAGAGGAGAGACCACTTGCAGGCTTCTTATTTGAAACATCTTTTTTTTTCCTTCTCCCTTCCATGACTGAAATACTGGTGACAAATTTTAGGTTTAAGTAGGTCTTGGCTCATCTATTGTAGCCCATCCCCTTCACTTCCTGCCTGAACTGGCTGCATAGATCTGTGCTGCCACGTTGCAGAGCAGAAATGGCTGTACTTCACCAAGGAGCAGTCCTGCATGTGTGCAAACGTGCAAGTTTGCACATTGTATTCACACACAACGTATCTCAGGACTTTTCCATAGCAGACGAGCCTGTCTTTTTCAACAGTGAGAATACAGAGTCCCAAAATAACTACGTTAAATGCTAGAGATCTGTGAGAAGTGTCACAGCTGCTGTTTAGGTAGGCTATGTATCTATTAAAAGAAGAGCATGATGAAAAAAACAATTGCTCAGCTTAAGCAAAGCTTACATTTGGTACCGTTTCTCACGCCATGGCTAGTTCCTTGCCAGTGAACAAGTCTCATAAAACCAGAGCAGAGCCATTTCTAGCAGTGGGATAAGGATCCTTCTCTGGAGAGACGTTTTGGGAGGAGATTCCCAAGCTCCTGGGCTGGAATTGACTGAATAATGAGCCAACGGTGACACCAAGTGGTAAACACCTGCAAGTGGCATCCTGCATTCCCAGTTTCAGCCCCTCCTCACCTATTGACAGCTCCTCTGACTGTTGAAAGAAAATCATCTCCTTCCTCTGTCCCTTGCCTGCACTCATGTGCGCTCCCAGCCCTCATTGCAATGCTGTTGTGCCGTGCCTGTTGTGTCTCATGTCTCCCACCTCCTGAATGTGAGGGCAGGCTCTATTGGCAGACTTGTAGTGATTAAGCTGCTCCCCTGGTTTTATCTTCCTGGAAAAGAAAGGACCATGGTGAGCATGTGGTACCTTAGGGATGCAGATAGTTTGTGTCGATGCTATGTGTATGTGTAGGCACTTGCAGAGATGAGCCAAAGAAGACCAGAAAAATTAACTGTGAATCTCTATGCTAAGCTTGCCAGTGCAATTGCAGAAGGTGGTCAGAAACATCAGCCCTTTCTGTGTTTGCTCTCAGTGTAAGCCTGGTTTGGATTTTCTCTGTTAGCTACCCACAAGATTCTATTTTGAAAACTTTTATTTACTTTGGTCTCATTCTGCACCCATGTGCATCCCGTACCTCTGGGCTAGATTGCACCACAGCCCTTCCACCTGGCTGGGTGCGTGCTGATGCGCTGCTGGCAGGTCTGCCATTATGAGTGACACCACAGCTGGCCAGCCTGAACCACGACTGACTGCATTTCTTCCCTCTCTCCATCTCTCTAGCAAGTTGACTCAGGACAACAGGATAGAAAGCCCGATTCCTATTCTGCCTCTCCCAACACCAGACACTGAGACAGAGAAGCTGATCAAAATGAAGGATGAGGAGGTAAGACCCATTTCTGCCTGGAGCCTCCTGGGGAATCTAAGGAGTTTCTCCGGGGTTGCCCCATAGAGGCTGTCGTGGGGCTTCCCACTCCTGCCTCTCACCATCAAGGGCTCCTGGGGTGGAGGACAGGGTGTGAAAGCTGTGGTTTCTTCTGTCACGGAAACATGGCTCCATCCCACCCGAGACACAGATGACTCTGTGCTCAGGCAGGAGTTAATACTCTCTGAGGGATCCCTTTGTCAGCTCCAAGGGACTGCCCCCAGTGCAGATCACCAGCTCCCAGCCACAACAAATCCCTTTTTGACTATTTCTTCTTTGTCTCATGCAGTTACGGCGGATGCAAGAGATGCTGCAGAAGATGCAGCAGCAGATGCAGGATCAGTGAGAGGCAGGTACTTGGAGGGCAGAGGGAATCCCTCAGTGACCATCTGAGGCCTGGCAAGAGCTGTGGACGTTCAGAAAAGGTTTCCTGTTGTATAGAGACTTGTGGGCAAGAGCTGTACCCGCACCCTCTAATTTATTAGCAGCAATGCTGGCTTTGCAGTCAGCTGGATTGTGGAGGAGGCTGTTCACTTAACAGTTTACTGATGTGTATTTCTTTTTTAATAATTATTTTTTCTTTTCTTTTTTCTTTTTTTTTTAAGGAAAATAACCTGGGAAGTCTCTAAGGCATCCTAAAAAAAAAAAAAAAGAAAGAAAGAAAAGAAAAATATCTCCCTTTCCCATGTACTAATCTCTTTTTTGGGAATGCTCTGGTATTTAAAGTCCTGGTTTCTCTGGTGTATGAACTCGAAGACTATCTGTGTCAATGCACGTAAATGTTTACTCCCAGCTGAGGTGCTGTGGTCCACTCCCCATTCCCGTTGTCTGGGGCCAGCACAAGCATTGTAAAGGCAGCCGTACCCTCCTGTGAGTTTGACCTGTGTTGCTCGGGCTCAGACAGCTGGGGCTGGAGGTTTCTCTGTGCACTGACCTGCTCAGGGGTCCTGTTGGCTGCCTGATTTCCTGCCCAAGTTTTTCTGGGTTTTTGTTTAGTTGGTTGGTTTTGGTTTTTTCTGTCAAGAAACTCCAGGATCTTTGCACTGAGCAGCAAAGGATTGAGTCTCTCAAGGTCAGTTAGAAGAAAACGTCTTCTACTGCTCTCAGTTATGTCTTTCTGACAGAGAGGATGAGTTGTTGACTGTTGCCTGCAAGGAAGAGATGATGGGAATGGGTACCTTCCCAGCCATGGTTTCCTCCCACAGCAGGCTGGAGGTGTTGCAGAGGAACTCCAGGGCCCTGCAGTAGCTGGGTGAGGGTATCTTATGGTTTAGCTCTGGTATCCAGCTGCAGTGTGTCTCTAGTTTCTGCTCTGAAAAGCACCATGGCAGCCAGAGTGCTAGGCCAGGACAGCTTTGGAGGAGGTAGAAAACCCAGGGCTGAAATCCAACCCCAAGTGCAGAGATGTGCCCTATCCCCAGGCTTTGTGGTCCCACAAGTGCACTGCTGTCTCTGAGCTTCTCCTGGGGAAAGGGGCATTTTCTGTAGGTTTGTACCAGAGATCTGCAAGCTGACTGTCCAGGCAGGCGCTGGGTCAGCATGGCAGGTCCAGGAGTGTCACTGCATGGGGCTGAGCACAGCCCAGCAGACTTGGCACTTGCTCCCCTGCCCTTCCCTTGGGACTTGGCGCTTCTCCCTCTCCCCCATCTCTGGCTTTTCCTGTCTCAGTGCTGGGAAGGCTGGTGGATCTGCTGGGCAGAGATAAGAGCACTCTTTGGACAGCAGCTTCTGTCCTGTTCTTGCTTCCTGTGGTATTTTTAACTTCAATCCAGCCAGAGCAGAGCCCTGGAGTGTGATGTGCCTGACAGGGCACAACACTGCCGCACTCGCAGGGAATCAGGGCTGTTGGAGGGAGAGACACTTGGCTCTTCCCTCCGACTCCAGGGAGTGCTGCCATGGGCTGGACCCTTCTCCTGACCTGATTCTTTTGTCCCCTTTCCCCTTTTATATCCACTCCTCTGTCTCTCCCCAGTAGAGCTCCCTGGGTAGGAAGCACAGTGTTGGCCAGGAATAGCCAGGCCCTAAATTCTGTTATTAGGCACTGCGTTTGTCTGATTCCCCTCCCATGGGGCATTAGAGTCCTGATCAGGGCTTGTCCAAGTGGTGAGTAGGTTGGCTGGTTCCAGTTATTCACTGTACAGAGCCTCTGCTTAGCCAGAACATGGGCTGTAGAGGCAGGGGAGAGACCCTGGCACAGCGTGGAAGGAAAAGCGAGGGCGGAAGCCCCTTGGCAGAAATGTGCAAGCTGGGCAAGAGCAGTCTCCTACTTTTTTTTTTGTTTTCTTTCATTCTCCCCTGTATTGGGCTCATAAGTGGTAGTGGCAGTGCTAGCCTAGGAGAGGGGAAGGGTTCAGCTTGTCTTCAATAATGTCCAGGACCAAGGCACTTAAGGAGGAAATACAGCACTTCTTTGGGTGATGTGCTTTGCTTGAGCAGTGGATTAGCCTGAAACAGGACCTTCTGCCAGGTTTTCTGGAGCTGGTTTGCTGCTGTCCAAAGCAGGACGACTGCTGAGTTCTCAGCTTTATCTGTGCTAGCATAATGGGAAACACCTTGCAGTGCCCATCCCTTATTTTCTTGATACTAGTCTTGTCTGTGAAGAGGATGTTCTCTTGCAAACGAGGCCTATCCAGCTAAAGATGTTCCTCTTTTGAACACATTCACTCCTAGAAGATAAAGGAGACCTTTACACTTTAGCATGGACATAGAGGAGCTGTCAGCTTCTGTCCTGGGCTGCATGTGGAAGTGCTGTGTGCTGGTGAGAGCACAGGGTACTCTGGACACAGGCAGGCAGGATTGCTGAGGGTGAGTTTGCCCCTGTCCCTATGGGTGAGGAAGTCTCCATCAGCTCAGTGCACATGGTTCCTCCATCGAGTCGATAGTCACAAGTCGGTTCTCTACAGAGAGCTGAAGCCCTTGGCTACCAGTTGGAGAAGGTGGTTCAAGTTGCACTTAGAAAAAGTTCCACAGGAGTGAGGCACCAGAGACAGCTTCTGCAGAGGGGCAGTGGTAGTGCTGAAATCACGTCCCCATGTAGGAGGTTCCCTGCCCAGAGCACCAGAGTTTTGGGACTGCCTGGAAAGGGGTTAGAGATTGACTTTGGGGGGCACCAGGAATTCAGACTCTGGCCTGGAAGGTGGCATCTGTTTATTAAAGGAGAAATGTTTCATACTGCTGCATTGAGCTGCACAGTAAGCAGAGAAGAGACTTCTGAGCAAATGTGGCTTGGTCATTTGACTCTGGTGGTGAGAAGTGTGGATAGGAAAGTAATTTAACACCTCCCTTCGTGCAACCCTCCACAGCCTCATATGCGACCAGTGCACCCCCAGGCACATTCCCACGTCTCTGCCAAGCTTTGCCGTGCTAAGTGAGTCGCTGCAGGGGTGGTGTCACTCCACAGAGCTGTCCCAGGCTGCAGCTGGGGCTGTCGGTACATCTTGGACCTTGTTCCTGACTGGGGAGGGAGCTGGGGCATGAGCTCCTTATGTGCCGCTGCTGTGCTGGTCCTGCCTGTGCAGTCCTTGCTGCCTCCCTGCATGCCTCCCCCCAGAGAAGGAGGGGGTCCCACTTTTCGTGCTCTGTGATGGCGTTCCCTGCTCCTCACAAACCCCGCTGTGCTTTAACGCTGGCTTGCTCCTGCCATGTGACTTCCTCACCCCCTGCTCCATTCCTATGCTCTTTGTTTCTTGTCCATCTGTTGGGTTATTATAATATATATTTTTTTGTACATTTCTGTTTGAACATTTTTGTCATTGTGAACAAAGAAAAATGAAACCTTTTAAAACATATCCATTTTATTAAATGATTATTGTTATTATTATTAATAATGTTTACTACCTGAATTGATCAGTGAAATAAATACATTCAAAAAACCAACCTCTTTCTGTTTAGTTTTCAGTCCTCTTGAGCAGCACTGGTGGTACATTATGGACAGGAGAGCGCAATACTGATGTTGTTTCTCCTTTTATTCAGTTCTGTCAGAGCAGGCTCCAGGCAGGGCTTCCTGCATGGGATTTCTGGCCTGTGCTTATGTCAGAAGCTAGACAAGATGATCGTGCAGTTCTTCTGTCTTAAAGTTTCCCCTAGGAGCAGTGTCTAAATCAGCAATGGGCAGCTGGGCAGGATCCAGTCCCAGGAAATCCATTTTGTGAGTAGCCAAAGGAGGAGCATTGCTGAGTCTGTGCTGCATGCAGAGTTAGGACTGGTCTGGCTCCAGATTGGCTCCATGCCACACCTGGCCTGAAAACCTGCCTATGGATAAACGCAGTACCAAATGCATGAGATGAGGCTGTTGCGGGGCAAACTTACCTTGTGGTAGTCAAGTGCTCCCAAGTGGAATGCAGGCCCTGCAGGAAAGACTAAGTTCGTTTGTTAGCCTCAGATTTCTTTCCCACTCTGCCTGCCTGCCACAACTGGAACGGTCTGCTCCAACTCACTTGAAATTTAAAGCTTAATTGTTTTGTTTAGAGTATCAGAGATTTTCCCTTGGTTGGGGCCAAATTCTGCTGTTTTTTTGCACCCTAAATTCTCTTTGACGTTAGCACATCCAGGGTGTTCATCATTTCTGCACTGTACAAGTGCACAGTACACGGTAGTGGCAAGTTGGGCCCAACGGGGTAGCAGTTTCGCAATGTAATTCTGGTGGCTTTGTCCTAGGGAGCACAGCCAATGCCTAGAGTCAGGATGAGGGCAAAAGAATGTCTGTGAAGTTGTGATGGCCTTGAAAAGACAAGATTCTACCTAAATGTAGATTTGATCCTTGGATTTACATGTTCAAGTATTTGTGTAAAGCAACTTCTGAATAAAGCATGTTGTCAGTCTTTCTCGGTAACTGTAAGCTGCATTCGTTGAGAGCTGCCGGCTGTCAAAGGAGCAGTTTCTCAGAGCACTGTCTTTCCCAGTCTGTTGTCCTTCCTGTGAATCCAACTAGTTAGTTTTGATGTAGACAGTGAAACACCAAGAGTTATATTTTACCCCTGCAATCATGAGAGGATGCAAGTGGCTGGAGGATCTTTCTCCTCAGCTCAACTATTGACACCAGTGAGGTCACTGGAAGTCCATTTCTTTCAGCAGATCTTCCACTGCTAATTAAGACTAGATTTGTGTCACCACTTCAAGGGAAACCTCGGGGTCAGCACACTGCAAAGTGCTAGGCCTCACCACTCTGCCAAATATAGTCTTCCTGATGAGATGAGAAACCAAAGGCCACAGTGTTCAGGGAGCGCAGTACAAACTGGTAATGTCATTTCCCAGTTTGAAATGCATTTTGAGTTACTACTTTGCGACTGAGACTTTGCAATGTTTCTGTTGGACTGAACATGTGAGCCCAGAATCACAGTTACCAGTATTGTCAGCATCTCTTCCAGCAAACGTGTTTCTGTGAGCAGTGTCAGCTCCTGTTTCTTGGAAGACTTGCTCAGTGAAGCCTCAGCTTCCGGTGACATGCAGCAAACTTGCAGGAAGGCCTCATGTGGGAGGTGTCACTGGGATGAGCCTGACCCTTATCTTGCCAGCCAGCTGCAAGGGGATTATCCAGGAGCTCAGCTATGCAGCTGCAAACACTCTCGTGCTGGCTGAATTGCCTTAAGACATTCCTCTTGTGTTGTAAAGCCAACAAGAGAGCAAGGATTGAGCTACCCTGGTAAGTCAATAAAGCTATCTTCTGCTGGTTTTTTTTTTCTTCTTCTCATTTCATTGACAAATTGCACAGAAAAGCACTGCCTTGTTGCAGGTATGTGTAGTTGCTCTAAAGAAGTTATAACAGTAACTCGTGTTCAGTGGTGGCATGAGACTGCAATACAAAGACAGCTCATTGACCCATGTTTCCCAGCTCCAGAAGGAGATTATTCACCTGCTGATTATTCAGTTGCTGGAGCAAAGTGTAGCATGGAAAACTCCACTGACCTCCACCCTCAGTGCTCAGCACCCTCTCTGCTGGCCAAGGACTGTTTATCACTTCTTTTCAAAACCGAAAAGGCTATTTTTTACTTGTGGTAACAGTAAACTTATTTCTAAATATCCTCTTGCAGTTCACATGAAGAGAGCTTTACTTACAGATGTAATTCAGAGCTATAATAAGGCATGAACAGTTTCATATTCTAGTTTTTGATTCTTTGACATAAATTTTGTTGGCTACCATAGTAATGTGCCTCCAGTAATGTCGAAAATACAAGCAGCTCATGTACACTTCTGAGGACCAGTGAAAATGAATTTGATGGCTGCAGCTAAGCCTCCTCAGATTCAGGGTTGGAAGACCAGGAACATTCCCTCTACTGCAATGAGATACCAAGAATTTGCACACCTTTTTAACTCTCTTCTTTTCAGAGCTCTTGCGTCTCCTGTGAAGGACACCAAATTCACCCGACTTTAGAAACTCATCCTCAGAACAAACCAACAAAAGAGCTGGGCTGTGGTGTCAGTCCTAGAGTGTGTGGTGTTTATTCGTCTGGTTTCCACCTCATCCAGTCTCATCAGGGGAGCGTTTGCAGGTGAAGATGAACAGTGGAATTCTCTTCTTGACCCTTCTTGGCTTTTTCCCACTCGTGATGACTGTATGCCCTGTGCCATGCAAGTGTGCCACCAACATTATTGACTGCACGTCAAAAGACCTAACTGTAGAAAAACTACCAGTTACTTTCCGCCCTTCAGCTGAAATTATCCACCTTGGTTACAACAGGCTCACTTCTATTCCCAATGGGCTCTTTGACAACCTAAAGAGCCTCCAGGTAGTCTACCTGCAGGGCAACCCTTGGGAATGCAACTGTGACATCCTCTACTTGCGCTCCTGGCTCCAGTGGCAGCAGAACCGGACCTTATACAGGGATGTGAGATGCACGTCCCCAGCTCACCTGCAGGATCGGGTCATTGCCTATCTGACAGAAGACGAGATCATCTCCACATGCCAGTACTGGTACTGCAGCCTGGCTCTCCTCTCTCAGCTCTGTCTCTTCATCCTCCTTTTCCTCCAGGGTATCTTGGTTATCTTCATCATCGTCTACCTGCAGAAATTTAGGAGAATGTCTGCTGAAGCCCAGAGCACCACCCGAGATCTACACTAGCATGCAGACACCTGGATGTCTTCTTCAAGAAGCCCTTACAACAGTGATTAACACCAGCAGACTGAAGACCTTCCTCCCCCTTGGGTGTTGCTGTCCCAAGGTCATGCAATTTGTGATATCCAGAGGGGACAATTCAGTGCAGCATCTGATGCTGACTGCAGTCCGAAGAAGGACTTGAACTGATCAGATACTTACTGTATTTTCAAAGATTTGATCTTGTGGTTTTTTTTTAATGCTTTAAACTCTTTAGCATGATCTTGATTGCTTTGCTGAGCTGGGAGTGGTTCTGGTTCAGTAGACTAAGGTAATAATAGACTACAGCAACCAGAACCGACTCAAACTGCTCATAAGCTTGTAGGGGCTACAGCGCTCAATCCTTCCTGTGCTAGAGTATTTCAGCCATACTTTCCATGATACTTCTGCTTGCATTGAGTCAGGTGAGGACAGAGGTGGGCAGTGAACAGTTAACAGGTACTGGACTAGGACAACGGAGAAATAGTTTCCCTGGTGCTACCACGGATTGCCTTAGTAACTTTGAACAAGTGTCTTAGTCTGCTCCTGCCTCAGTTTCCCATCAGTAAAAGGGAAAGGGTGTTTCTTCTTGCTTGTTGTAACTTTTCCAGTGTTGTTCTGTGGGAGGGAGGAAATGTTTAGAAGCCCACCATTTACCCTATCTTCATTCTTTTTAATCTACTTACAGTTTTAATACTAACTTCAATGTGTACTGAGTCAGACTGGAGCACTGAATGTTTATGAGAAATTCACCATGAAGCCAAGAGTTGTTGAAACCAGGGGCTCTTTCTGACTCTGCTTGTACGGCACCTGGCACAAGAGATCTGGTCTTTTTTAGAGATTCAAACTGCAAAACCCATGCAGTTATGGTGTCAAAGTTATGATGTCAATTAATTTTGGAACAAAGCAAAATTGAAATAAAGTAATGATGCATAATGGTGTAAATGCCTTATTTTTCCATTCTATACTGCACATTCTTACGCTCAATGTTCACTATTCTGTGTGTGCCTTGACCAGCCTGATGTGAGGTAAGTGACACACAGCTCTGCCTCAGGGGGCCTCTTCCCTACTTTTCCTCTCTCTGCCCCATGTCTCTCCAACACTAAACCTCTGTGGCATTAGCCTGACTGGACATTGCAGTGTAGCACCCAAGGAAATGGAGTTCCAGCTCAGATTTGTTTTTCTCTTCTGGGGATTGGACCTTGCTGCACTTTATAACCAATGCACCTCTTGCTAGGGGCTTTGTTCCCTGCAGTACCACCAGCGACCATGGCCTCTAGGAAGGGACACAGCTCCGCTGAGGAGCCTACCCTGTGGAGATGCAAAAAGTGGTGCTCCATGAGGCCCCCGACACTTTCAAACTCTCTTTTTTCTTTTTTCTTTTTAAAATTTTTTTTTATTCCTCCCTGAGGAACAAACTCTCCATAGGACACAATCTGTTTTCTGGTTTGTTCTTGCCCAGTGTCCTTTTCCTAGAATCAAGATGAGGATGTGTAAGGTAGTAGCACAATCTGCTGTCTTCCCATCACCTCTTCCTTCTTGTTTGTTTTGGTCAATGACACTGTTACTTTAGCTTGTCTATGACTGTTATTGAAGTTCCTTTCCTGCTATGTGCAAGGTATGTAAAAGGCCCTTGATTTCCCAATGCTATTGTGAAGAGTGGCAGAATAAATCCTTGGTTTTGACTGCAGATTTTTAGCTGAATTTACTTGGGTTAGAGGATGTTAGTAGAGCATGTGGGCAGGAACTGACAGTGCTACAGGCATGTGCTCAGTTACTGGGAGAGGCTGAACCGAGAGCAGGCACAATCCCAGCCCTGTGCTTAGCTGTCTGCCTGTCAGCACTGCTGTGGGGTGCTGGAAAACCTTCAGGACTTGGTGTGCCCACAAAGACAGAACAACTGCTGGCTTTGGTTTCGCTTCCCCAGGGAGGCAGGAGGGGTCCTAACTCTGTACCATTAAGTCTTGGCATGTGAAAGGTAAAAAGCCTTTTTGGCATCATTTGCACCTGTGAAGAATGTGACCAGCCATAGCAATGCGGTAATGAATTGCACTGAGCGCAGAGTGATTTGTATGCCATGGCAGCATGTCTAACCCATAAATCTAGAGCCTGCATGTCTTGGCTTCTCTTGGCTAAGGAAGCTGCACGTCACAGATGCTTTCTTGCTCTGCTGGCCTGTGGAGGATCTGCTTTGCTGCTGCTGAAGGGAGAACTGGATTTCTTTCTGAAGGGAGGGACTGTCTGAGGCTGCACTATGGCTTTGAAGGGGTAACAGTGGTGAAATACGGTGAAGATGAATGCAAGCTATTACTTGCTTTACAAATCACTTCCTGGTATCAAGGCTGATCCAACACCTGGACATGCAAGATTGGGCTGCAAGGCTTGCTGGACAGGCTGCTGCATTGCCAAAGGTTCGGGGTGCTTCCAAGCAGCTCCTTTCTCTGAAGGCTGCTGGGTTAAAAAACCCTGGGAGACCAAATCAAACTGTGCTTGCAGCCTCCATGAGGCAGAGCCCCAAACCTGAAGTGTCTAAGGCCAGTACTTCCTAAGTGAAGGACCCAATGGTTGGTAATGACACTGAGGAAGGCACACTGGTTCTTCCTTCTTTCAAATGCCCTGTTTTTCAGGTATCTGCGTAGTGACTCTTGTATGCTTTGCAGAGTAAAAGAAGTCTTGAAAGCAAAGCAAACTGATTTTGGGGCACTGAGAAATTTAGCCCAAAATCCCACAGAGGAACAGTTTTTCAGTCCCTGTACCTTATGGTGATAGTGGTTATGTTTTGGTTCAAGATTGTTGCCAGTGCTTGTTCACAGATTGTCTGGGTTCACTACCTGTGTTGTTTTAAGTAGACATTCATTGTTTCTGCACCCTTGTATATGGGATGAAGATATCACATTTGTAGATATAAAGAACAAGTTGTTATCATCCACTGCAGGGCCTGGCCACTGGGACAGGCCAATTCTGTGCAACAGCTGGAAATTAGGCAGTGCTGGGAGATCATACGAAGGAAGGTCCTGCAGAAACATGGCATGTCCCAGTCTCACATAGTCACAGCTGTATGCTGTGCGTCTGCTCAAGTGAGAACTTCCAGTAGGTGCCTTGGTGGCAGCCCGATCTGGGATTTGTTGCATTGCTTACAGACTGAAAAAGACATTTTTCATGGTCATTAATATGAGGTTACCTGGTCTTCTTCAGATCCCTCATTTCCTCCTTTCATTTCAGATGGAAGTATGCAGGATATCCCAGAGAAAGTGCCAAGAAAAGCAGTGTTCATTCCTCATCATGGTACATGGGAGAAAAACTCTTTTAAAATGGCTTTTACTTTTTTTTTTCTTTTTTGTATATTTGCATATGAAAACTGAGGCTTCCCTCAGGCTCATAAGCTTGATTTTTAGAGGGCTTTAATGGAGGGCACATGGTCTAATTTAAAAGGTTTCCACAACTGATTAGTTATCTTGGATAAATGCCTTGAAAGCAGCAGGTTGCAGTGTTAAGGCTCGTTCTGAAGATAGTACATATGTACATACTGTGTGTCTAGATAAAGGTATATGTTCCCTGGAAAGACAGGGTAGAGCACTGCTGGGGAACAGACAAGATTAATATGGTTTTAGTCCAAAAAAACCCCCACCAAATCACCCTCTTAAATCTACAAGTAATTTTTCCCCCCTTTCTTTACATGTCTCGTGGTCTGCTTCTGCTCTGAAATGTTTGTGACCATTGAGAACAGAGTATGCTGGAAGGTGTTTCTTCGTATTTCCACATAGGAGGATTAACCTGAGAGTTATGAAAGCAAAGTGCCAATGACCTCTACGGATACCTAATGTGTTAGGCTGCATAGCACCGATCTGCCGTCTTCGTCTGACAGTCCCTTGTAACCTGCCCTGTCGCAGCTGTTTGATGCCGTACCAGTGTAATTCATTTTGCATGGAAACAGAGCTCTGCTCATGGAATGAGAGGTTGATTGTCCTCAGAGCCGTCACCCATATTGGCGTGTCATTTGGGTTCGCTCGGAAGAGGGCAGCAAATAGCTTTTAATCTCTTGTCTACTTGTACTAGTAAAATCAGCGTGAGATGTGGGCCCGGGAGAGGATGAAGGCGAGTGTGATGTGTCTGCCTGACAATGATGCTGCAAACCTAGCTGCCCAAGTAGCAGACATTGCTTTTTGAACCTGTAACTAGTGGTTTAACAGTCCTTTTGTTGGTGATCCAAAACATCAGGCTGAAACTGGGAAGAGTGGAAGGTGGGCATCATGTTGCTGTGGCTGTGGTGGAAATATTATTGGTTCTCTGTGGGGTGTTTAGACTGATGAGCTTTGGAGGGCTTAAATCCACCACTTGGCAGGTGGGGGAAAGAAAATCATCACTAAGTGATGAGAGCAATGGGTTTCTGCTGGTGTGCCTGTTGGATGGGAGGTAGTGTTCTGAGAATACCACAGGACTAGGTAGGACGCAGATGTAGAGCAGTTCAGAGCTGTTGGCATTGGTTCTGTGCATCTGTGGAACAGAAAATGCAGAGGCTGAACAGGCAAATATGTAAGCACCCAGGGAATTTAAATGCCTCTGCACTGGGCAGGAGCTGTGGGGAGCTGAAGTTTGGGTTGAAGCATTGTGAAACGCTGACATCTGTTACGAATCATAGCCCTTAACTTGGTTGTCCCTCATGGGATACAATAAGGGCTGTGCCTGTGCTAGGGGAGCTTTTTCCACCAGTGGCTTTTACCTCTGGCATTCTCAAGCTCACCAAGAGATGGTGCAGGTGCCCACACTTGCTCTACATCTCCATTACCTGATCTTTCAACACAGTGTTAGCAAGCTAATTTTTTTCCCAGGATGAGACTTTAAATCTCTCCCATTGATCATGGCCAAAGAAGAAAGCTCAAATGGAGATTTTATTCCAGAAACAATGGCCCCCTTATGTGCGGCGTCGTGGTCTCTGTGAATGAACCTGCTGGTGAAATGAAGGCTTTTCCCCAGGCTGTTTTGTACCTTTCTCAGGCGAATCTTCATATTAGATCAGCTGCCTAGATTCCTGCAGGGAGAAAGAAGGGAGGTAAAGCATGAAATCTTTGTTCCACAGGGACGTAAGACAAAATGACAGTCAGTGGGACTTGGGCTTCATATTTCGTTTCCATAAATCTCTATGTGCTGCAGCAAGATTGTCCACATTAAAACTTGTAAAGCAGAGGGCACTTTCCCTGTGCAGCTGTACATGTTTTTGTGCCTTGTAATGTTTCTCTCCAGGTCCAGTCCACAGCCTCTGCCCTAGGCTGGCTGTTCACTTCAGACCAAAGCTGGCGTCATTCTTCTTGCCTCATCCTCAGCTCTGCAGTGAGGTTACTGCCTATTCTGTCAGTACCTGCTCTTCCCCACCCTTCCCAGCGCTGTCAGTGTTTCTCAAGTTTTACATAAAATACAGCATACTACTTTCCCATGTTTGGTCCTTTGCTGGCTGAGCTGCACTGAAACCATCAAACTGATTAATTTGATGATGCAGTGAGAAGGCTTTGAAAGCAAGAAACTGGTGTTCTTGATCACTTCCTCTCCTCTCAACCCCTCTGCCACTGTCCATCAAGAATGCATTTTAATGATCCCTTTGCTGCTCTTCCTCTTTGCCTGAGACTTTACTGTAAAAGTGCAAGAAACAACACTGTCTTTTTGGGCCTGCCTGCCCCTAAGTGAAGGGAAACTCCCTCCAAGTGATGTCCCTGAATTTCAGAGTGCAAATTCCCCTGCAGTTTCCTACAGTGCTTCAGGTAGAGTGGTTTATAATCCATCCATTGCTGGTTCTTGGCCTGAGCAAAAAAGGAAAAGGACTGTAATGTTTTCTATTTCTGTGTTGAGTGAGTGAGGCACACAGAGAGGAGGAAAAGAGATATCCTTACATGAAGTAAAGCTGGAGAGAGGGAATTATGTCGTGTAGTTTGAGAATACATTGTGAGATATATTTTCATGTGTGGATCTGAGAGCAGGCTCCACATTAAGTGTGCTGCGGTTTGATCTATGTGATGGTGGTTCACACTCTGGGAGATGTCACGCCTTGGATAAGTCGCTGTGTGTTGCAATAAACCAGTGCCCTAATTTCTGTTCTAGACGTGTGTGTGGGGGGGGGAAATGATGTGGAGATGCCACTGCTGAAAACGTGTGTAACTTACAGGAGTGGAGTGAAATCCTAGCCCTGCTCTGTTCTGCCATTGACTTCAATAAAGCCAGGGTTCACTGAAGGAGCCTTTGGAGCGTGTAGAAATGTGCTAGGCCGTGCACACAAACTGCCAAGATGAATCTCATATTTAATGAGATCCAATGCAGGAAGGCACAGCTGTGAAGCAAAGGCACTTGGTTATGCATGTCTTGGTAGCGTAACATTAGTTACGTACAGTAAGGCAAGTATTTCTAAAACCACCAAAAGCATCTGAGTCCTGTCAAAATAAGAGGAAATTGGGATGAAGGTTGGGCACTGTATCCCCTAAACTTGTTCCAGTGGTTAATTAGCTGTGGAAAAATTAGCATGTAATTTCAATCCCTGTTTGTCTGTGAGTTTCTAGCATTCCTACCTTGCCTTGCCTTTATCTGTAGATGTCTGCGGGGCCCCATGTGCTAGGCACTCCACGTTCCCAGGGATGGGAAATTGTGAAATCCATGTGGGATGGGGAATTATCTCAGATGTTTCCCATCTTAGATAGGGGAAAAAGAGTCTATCTTGGAAATGATTCAGCTGAAACCCAGGGCATACATCTGGTGCATTCATCTTCATGCTCACCCTCCTGCCTACTAGCAACCCACTTGACATTCTAAATGAAAAATCACTCTAATCCAAAAATTGGAGCTTCAGTATTTGTGAACTGGAAAACAGACATCTAAAGTCCACTGATTTATATTTTTTTTAATTCATGTTTTAATAATAATTACTTATACCAACAGTTTTTTGGCGTTGCCAAATTGGGAGTTTCATATTAAAAGAATAATTCACTGAATGGTTTTCACCAGCTTTGTATCTTGCACAGTGAAGGGGATCTGTCTGCTGAAGTGTCTTTTATTGCATGTGGTGTGAGAGCAGAGGAACAGAAAGAGGTGTTGGGGGGTAAATGGTCTTTGTTAGCAGGACTATCAGAGACCTCACGGCCTAGTGGGCTGCTTCTGTTGAGGAGAGGTGGCTCATGGCCCCATCTGGAGCCAAGCTTCTGTGATATAAATATTCCTGTAAGAGGCTGGATCCTGTTGAAGTTACAGCTTTATTTTTGCTTTGCTGTGCAAGTAGATCCATTTGATAGAAGCAGTGCAAGACTGGCAGCAGTTGAGGTTTCTCCCTTGGAAAGCAGAAGACTTGTTGCTCAGAGGCTGAGAGTTTATTAACCACAGCGATCCAGCAGGTTTTGGAAGGACTCCCAGGACCCCTGGAGGTGCTGAGCTGCATGTGTTGACACACTGGGAGTCCAGCGCCTGCTGTCTTTCTCTTATTTCAAAGGAAATGTCAGTCAGACAGGGAACATCTCCTCTATTGGGAAGCAGCCAGAGTGCGTATCAAACAGGAGCTTTTGCTGGAGTAAGAGGGCAGGGCAGGAGGCAGGAGCCTTTTTCATGGAAGGGAAGGGGATCCCGATGGCTGATCCAGCACGGGGATGGCCTGGCATTAGTGCAGTTGGGCTCCCTACCTGCTGTGAGCAGACTGCAGCCCCAGAGACGCTGGGGTGATGTATCCTTGGGCTGTGCTGTGGTTGCTGGTGAGGGAAGTGGGAGGGATGTGATGCTGGGTTCAGGTACTGCACAGTTAACAGTTACACCCTGCCAGGTCCCTGCATCCATCTGCATTGACACCAGCAGGGCAGATGGTAACTCAGAGCTGAAGTAGTCTGGTACAGAGATGGACATCTGCCCACAGACATCTGGGACACACTGCCCAGGACAAGAAACAAGTAAAGCTGAGAGGTTGTGTGAAACTGCTCTCCTTCCTACTGTTAGAGCCAGCAGGAGCCTTGTGTAAATTGTGCCGTGGTTTTAATGACTACCCATTAGAAGAGAACTTACCACAGTATATGGCACTGTCTTGTACCTTTCTCTGGAGCACTTCTCCTGAATCCTTGGGCCATGAGGGGGATTCACCAGTGTTCCCCATATTGATTGAGATGGGCTGTTCTCCACCTGGCAGTTGCAGGGTTGGACACAAGGAGTTCACCAGAGTTGCTGGAGGACATCGTGGCTGGGACGTCCTCACTAGCTGCCCAGTGTGGCCAACACTAACCCATCCTCAGAGGTCTTTCTCCTTGACTTCCGTGAGCAAGAGAGGTCTGAGCTGAGTGCTGCAAAGATGAAGAGGTCCATGGTAGGTGTGTTGGAGCATTCACTACTGGCTGTTCGCTTGCTGCTGTGAGCTGCCTGGAAAAGGTTTCCTTGCTTAGCTAGGGAGGAAGAATCTCACTGCCGAGTTTAACATCAGTGCTGTTGATCCTTAAAGAAAGCTGACAGCCAACAGCCCTCGGGATGAAGTCTGTGCACACGACCAGGAAAATGACCAGGAGTGAGCAGAAAAAAGGGCTAGACCTGATGGGCAGTTTCCTGGCACCAAGGAGCTTGATCTGGGCCGATTATTGAGTATTTACAAATGCTGAAGCAGTTGTTGCCTACTGAGCTGGCCTAGTTGTATTCTCAGCAATTCCTACAGATGGAGAATGAGTGGCAAGAATAACAGAGGAGGGAGGATCTGGTTACAGGCTCAGAGAGGAATGCCAGGATTTCCTTGCCTGTCTTGGCGCTGGCTTTCTGCTCCTTCTGCCCTGCTCTCCTAGATTTCTGGCTAATCCAGCCCTGGTTCAGAGTCCAGCACAGCACAAAAGGGAGGCTCTTCTATTGGAGTCAGTGCATCCAAGCCAGTGTATGCCAAACTGTATATAAAATAAAATATAAAATACATTTGAGCTGCTGCACTTAACCTTGCAATGGAAAGAAAAGCAGTAGAACTTGTGGGCTGCCATAAAGCACCCTGTAGCTTCACAGCAAAGCAGCTTTTGCAGGGATTTTGTGAGCAAAGAAAAAACCTGAAGTCTATTTCATTGAGTAGAGTTATCAAGAAACTTAATCTAGGAAGTTAATCTTGGAAGTATGCTAAGTTTGAACATCTGTAAGTGCTTTGTGATTTGTGAGTGAAAAATGCTGGGCAGGAGAGGATGTATCTGTGGTTCAAAGCAGGGGCAAGGATATACCTCTTGCCTACAGCTTGGCTATGCAATAACTTCTGAAAAGCTATTATTTCTTTGCTTTTGAAATACATTTGACTGCACTAAGTGGCATGGCATTCTCAAAATGTTTTCCTTGGCTTGTCCAATACCTCCTGGCTTCTATCCCCTCTCTTTTCCTTCCCTATTCTTTGCAAACAATTCAGTTTGAACCTTACTTAACTTTGTTTAGGTTTAGTATTTCCCTCAAATATTTAAGGCTATGATACTTATCTTGAGTAGCAAGCCAAGGAATCACAGAAATTCTGTGTTAATGTCTCACCCTGCTTTTGCTACACAGAGGCTTCCCAAGCAGATCTGTAAGCTCCCCAGTGGCCACTTATTCCATCTAACACAGTGTGGAGGATTAGGTCTGTTACCTTTTGGACAATGCGATGCTTTAAAATAGCTCCAGGTACTGTTCATCCTTTTACCTACCTTGTAATGAAACTGTTGTTTTAGGAAGTGTGGGGAACATACTTATAAAAATATCTGGTTTAGGTACTTATCAACAGGTCTCGGAGAGCTTGCCAAGCTGAACACCAGTTACTACACCTATTGCAAAGATGGAGAAGCTGAAGCAGGAAAAGTTTTGGGACGTGCCTGCTCTCACAGACTACATCAGCAG
>NW_010167230.1:56351-66408 GCF_000695765.1 Mesitornis unicolor
GAACACCCCTGCATCTCATGCCAGTTTCCTGGGAAGCAGGAGGGAGGGATGCGCAGCCCAAGGTGACTGTCTTCCATGTAGCATTTCCTCACTTTCTTCTCAATATATTGTGCACTGCAGAAGAGGGACTATGTTCCCCTGGTTTTCATGGTTAAGTTAATTGTCAAGTTCCCTCTAGGTTTCAGTAAGTCTGAGGCTGGAAGAGTTGGTGTTACAGGCTGACATCGAGGTCTTAGGGTCACTTGGGGACACACTGTCTCCAGGCACTGTGGTTAGATGAGCAGCTGCTGCCACCTCACAGAAGTCTTGTAAAATCCTGCTATGAGTCTTCTCAAAATAATTCAGATCCTGGGTGTTGCAGGAATGATAGGAAGCAAGGGCATTTCTTGATTTGTGGTACAGCTGGGAATTGCTGCACTGGAAAGAGATCTCTCTAACTTTGGTATTGTTGAGCGTGAAATGTATCCTGCAGTCTGGCAAGGTGCAGAACTAGCAGTGGGAACAGAGGTCTCCAGTTCTAAACTCACTTCACTAAAGTGTGCACAGAGATACAGGACAGTGTCCTTTTTCAGCGTGCAAGGGAAACCAAATCCCGCTTTCATCAGGTCTGCATGGCCTTGGAGTAACTTCACTTCTCTCTGCTATGCTGCAGAGATGCACTCAGCTCCCCTGCTTGTGAACCACAGCAGCCACTGAGGGGTGTGTCTTCAAGCCCTCAGCCATTTTTTCTGGAGGCTGAGATTCAAAGGCACTTGTGATGCTCAGAGGAGGAGAACAGAGTGCATGCCTGCCCCATAGGATAATGCATCTCCACCTACGCCTGGCATGGCTGTGTTTTTTTAGCTCTTTTGTGGTTTTGTTGTTCTCCCCTTGCACCCACGAGACCCTGCTCTGGCTATAGCAATTTGCTAAATCGTTCTTGTGTTCCTCCCGCAGGACCCAGGCACAAGTCCAGCCAAGCTTTTTGTACATGTCTGCAGATGGACCTTTGCCCCTATGGTTTGCCTGGCCCCCTCTTCACCTATGGGCAGGCACTCCAGTGCACAAAGTGGACATTTTCCAGCCCTGAGCTGCCAGAGTTAATTAACCTTCTGATAAGTCCAGGCCAGTCTTTCTGGGAAACAAGATCCATTGGGCTGTGCATTCCACAAGCCTCTCTTTGCCTCGTGTCTCATGTATCTCTACAGGAAAAATCCATTTCTTCCCCCATACACTTGTGTTTTGGGATTGGAGGGGGCAGAAGACTGAGGAAGAGAGAAGGGATCAAGTTCCTCAAGCCTCCCTGCTGTCAGCAGCTGCCAGGAACTCGTCATGGGAGAAAACCAACCCAAAGCTGCTGGGGACACTTTGGCTCTTCCTGGGCACAGGAGGCACACATGCAATTTTCTCCATCTCCTCTGAGAAAGAGCCGATCTCTCCTGTCTCTGTATAAGGCAGCTGCCATAGTTTCCTAGGAACTGCTGGGCATGACTGGTGATAATGTTGCTCTCCAGCTTAGCCCTTGTCCTCTCTCTTCAGCGGGCTTGCCCCACCTTCAGAGGAAAGCACAAGGTTTTCCTCTAGGTTCTGTTTAATTCATGTGGTGCTACTGGTCAAACCTCTGCAGAATTATGTTCTTAATGCCATGATCCTTTTGGGCCATGGGGCCCAGTTCCCTTCTATGCCTTGAGGTCTTGGAGGCCCTTGAGATACCATTATCCAAACCACCTCTGGAGATGGAGATCGAGGATTGTCTGGACTCTCACTGAAACGTGATGGGCTCCAGTGGCTGAGTTCTTAGGGAAAACTGTAGAGGTGAGTGTTGAGTTCTTCCCTGGCTGATCTTTATTTTCAAACAAAATGCCCCTTTTGGACTGTGCTTAGTGCATCTGTGTGTTTTCAGGCTCGTACCACCTGCATCACTGCTTTGTCTCATGATGTGTTAGTGCTGGTGCCAGAGGGAACAAACACTGGGTTGTTCAGTCTCTGGACACATACGTGCATGACTCCTGTCAGTATCGTGCTGTATAAAGCCATTTATCTCCTCCTGTGTGGGGCAAAATTCTTCCTTCCAAAAGGCCCTAATCAAGCAGAACGCTGGCCAGAGCTGTTCCTGTTAACTGAGCCTGTCTTTTCTTGTAAGAAAAAGAAGTCTAATTGTGCTGTCTTCCAAAAATAATAATTAAAAAGTATAAGCTTGCATGAAAGCACGTTATGCTCTGGAGAAAGAAAGATAGGGACCTTTTTAACTGGTGCTGGGGGCAGCATACAGAGAGTTGTTTGCTTAATGTGAAAAAAGCCAGAATTTACCTATATGGTCTACTCCTGTTTGGATAGAGGCTGCAAATCTGCCCCCCCTACCTTTCCCATCTAGTACTGTGAATGAATTGCAGTAAATCAGGACAAGCTGAAAGTTGTTTTGGTATTTTTTTTTTAAAGGGCCTTGATTGTCCAGCTATTTTTCTCCCTTGGTCCCGCTTCACGCCACTTCTGACTTTGATTAATAGGTCTCTGAATAAAATGTTAATCTAACTAGGGGTCCTTGGCCCAGCCCCCCCGCCCTCCATGGCGTGCTCCAGAAATATCAGAGAAAACACACAGAGGTTTTGTCTCCCTGCAGAGCACTTGTAGCTTTTGATTAATGGATGGAAGGGCCCAGCTCCAGGTTTGTGGCATCTCTCCCAACTGCAGAAAAATAAGCAAAAAGTCACCAAACATGACACAGAGAAGGAAAGTCCCAGGAGCTGCAATGAGAAGAAAGAAAGGAGAGAGAGCAGCTCATAATTCAAGATGTAACCCACTGTAAGCTTTGGTATTTGTGAGTCTGAGTTCAGATCCTCATCTCCACTTTAATCTTTCTTTATAATTAGCTCAAACCATGTTGCTGGATTCAGCAGTTTCCAAGCTCTGGGATGTCTTAACTTCCAATATCTGCATCATGAACCACTCCGCACATTGCCCTGGGCTGACACTTCACATGCATGTGCTAAGAGTGGCTAAGATGGCTTAATAAAAAAATGAGACCTTACACTTCAAACAGGACATGTGTTTCCTCTCTTCCCCTTCGAACTCTTGCCCATTCTCTGAATCAAACTTCTTTTGGAGCTTCTGAAATTATCAGAAACATATGTTTCATTCCTGTTTTCTGGCCAGTACTGAACTTAGAAAGGCTGTTCTTGTGTTACTTTCATGTGGAAGCCAGACCTGATGGAAGTTTGCTTGTTCCCTCAAAGTGGATGATTTGGTGGAACTACATGTGTAAGTTCTCATGTGAGGGCTTGTCTATGTGGGACAATTAGTCTCGAGTGGGTCAGGCAGCCAAACTGAGCTACTGTGTTATTCTGAAATAAGAGAATACACTGAATACACTCATCAAAAAAGCTATTCCTGAGGCAAGCCTTAAGTAATGGTGTGGGATGCACATAAAGTGTGAAGGAGGATGAAGACTGATGTGTGTACCACCTTATAGCTGCCTTCCCTTGCAGCCTTTCTGTTGAGCAGTTGGTGCTCTGTTGTGTTCCTCCATAGTAACCTGAGCAAAGCTTGTATCGCTTAGCTGCTGGTCAGAGATTTGAAAGATACAGGCTGGACTGTGGGGCAGGTGGGGTTTCTTGTTTGTGTGCTTAATGTTACAACATTCTAACTAAGGAAAGGCTCACACCATTGAAAAAAAAGAGGAAAAAAAAAACCCCTGAATATTTTGAGCCTGATTTTATTTTTGTTAGAATATGTAAAGGGCTTTAATTTGTGCAGTTGCAATACTCCCTTGTGCCAATGAAAAGTCCTGCATCTTCAGCTACTGGAGAAATCTTTCAATTAAGAATAATCATCCCTGATATTGAGAGATTTATGCTTTATTCACCTGGAAGGAGTCTGCAAAGCAGTGTGGCCTTTGCTGGCACTGGTGTGGGATCAGGACAGTCCAGTCAACAGTTGCTGTATGGCCTTTCTTCTCCTCTTGGCATCTCCCTGGAGGCCTCGTCAGTCCTTGGCGGGCCTATCATCCAACTCACTCGACAACTGACATGCCTGGAGGATGCGGCTGTCCCTGCTGACAACAGCTTTGTTTCCCATGTGATGGATGGCTTTGTGGCCCAAGCCTCACCATTGTCCCCTTGCCTGTGGCCTTGCTTCAGAGATTCTTATCTCTGCCTGGGCATCCACTCCCTGCAGCGAAGGTGAGCAGTTGCCAGTACTGCATCTTCTCCCTAGGTGCCTCTCCAGGACCGGGGTGGGGGAAAGGACAACGGGCACCCTTTCCAGAGAGAGATTGAGTGAAGCCAAACTCCGCTGTTTACCCAGACCTGTGTGGCATTCGGCTCTTATCGGTGAGGGGAAGGCAGATAGGAGGGATTCTTTTCTTTAGTCAAACATCAGTTGTATAGGCAGTGTGGAAGCACATGTGTAATTACCATTCTCTGGCTCTCACACCCCTATCTTGTAAATCACCAATCCATCACAGCCCTCGTTCTCATATTGTTCTATAATTAACTGGACAAACTACAGGAGCATTGTCATAGCTTCCCATTTACAGAGGAGGGACAAAGGCTTGAAGGAAGATTTCAGTCCCCTTCAGCTTTTTCCTCCTCTATTGAACTCTTTTTCTATATCTTCTGATCCATCTCATGACTCTAAAGATATCTCACCTGCTTCTTTGAATGAGCACTTATTTGCAAACCTACAATCAATACAGAAGCAGTGGCCACAAAAGGAGAGACCCAAGGATTTTAACCCTTCTTGTTCTATGCACTACAGGTGCATACACACATGCTTATGCAAGGAGCAGCTCAGTTCTGAGCAGGTTTTGGACTTTCTGCTAATGAAAATGGGCTGCAGTTGCCTCATCCATTCCATCATGATAATATACTGAGGATTTAGCTCCTAACAGTGTGCTTATGAGTTAGACACTCCCTGGGGCTGGATTATGAGCTACAAGGGAGAGGGAAGATTTCCAAAGGGTGTGGTAGTGCAAAGATTTAGGGAGTTACTAATACTTTGGTGTTACTGACCCAAGAAGGTAGATAATATATTTCAAGGTTCCATGTGGCTCTGAAGAGTGTAAAATAGTTTGATGTGGGCTCTGGAGCATGGAGGGAACTGGCAGTGATTTGGGGTAGTAAAGCTGGTTTCTTTTTTTGTAAACCAGATGAGTGAGGCTGCTGGGCAGTGTGGAGAGTTGGTTAAACTCTACAAGAGGTGGAGGCAGAGCCATCTTACTTTGAAAAACTGTTCCAGACAGCCTTTGGAGGGTGTATCCTGCTCCATTGCCCAATTAGAGAGTACAGGGCTCTGGGTGGATCAGGAGAATCAGGCTGAAGCTCTGCTCTGCTTGCTCCATCTTCTTTCCTTCTCTTGCCTACAGGGATTCCACTATTTCAGAGCGGGGTCCTTCTCTCAATTTGACTTACAGCACCTGGCATGCAGTGGCCCTATTTTCAGCTGCAAGCTTTAGATACTGGAGCACTACAAATAACAGAGTGTTTATAGACCCTCTGTTCTCTTTCTCTGCAAATTTTCAGAAAAGGTCACAGTTCTCACAGTTGCTGATTTGACAGCAGAATTTAGTCCTTTGTGTTGATAGTGTCACACAGCCAACTTTGCTGACCCCATGGGCATCCCCTGGAGCAGATTTTGGCTCAGAGGCTGAAGATCTACTTTTTTTCCTTATTTCTGGTGTCAGGTAGGTCTGTTGGATTAAATTTATGCCTTTGTGCTCTGGTAGGCCAGGCCTTATAATAAAAAAACCAACAACACTGCTTATTTAACCTCCATCTCTAAAACCTTCATTTCCAGCTCTTGTGAGCTGTAAATTAGACATAAGACATTCCCATCCCATGGAAACTCTGGAGGAGCGACCTGAGGCTGACCTCCAAGCCATAGGGCACTTCTTAGTGCTACCTGCATCCTAGTGACCAGGTCACCTGTATTAATATCTGAGCACATTGGATTCCCTCTTGTGAGACCAGAGAAGCACAGGGTGTCTAAGCTCCAGTTGGAAAAAGGCTTTGCCACTTCAGTACATTTGAATGGAAAGGGGAAGACCTGTTCATGTTTATTTTACAGCCCCTTTTATTGACTTGATTTAAAGCCCGAGGCTGTGAGTTAATTGAGGTTTAGTACAGGAGAGGGCACCTGGGAAGGGGAGGTGCTGCAGTGCCACCAAAGGGAAAACATGTGGGAAAGTGCTTTTATAAAGCACAATTTGTGGCAAGCTCTGGCCCTTGCTCTGTGACAGCAAGCCAAGCTCTTGCCCCCAAAACTGGTTGTTCTGGCTCAGAGAACATCCTTAGCTCACTGTGGGTGGCAAGGACCAGGGGGGCAGAGGTTAACCAACAGAAGATGCTTTATCTTGGTGTGCCCTTCATTAAAGCACCCTCCTGCCTGACTCTTATGAGTGAAACCTAGTCGCCTGTATAAGAGCGACTGTCATCGCCTTCTCTAATGGAGACCTGGTAGGGTTGTTCCCATATCCTGAAAGTTGCATACTGCCTAGGCCTGCAGAGCAGCCAACGCCAGCTCTCTTCTTCGGCACTTAAAGTGTGGGATGCAGTGAATGATGCACGTTTACACACAGTGTGTGTGCACTGAAGCAGGCAAGGAAGCAGGGCTCTTACCCAGGTCAGCTGGCTCCAAGATGGGTCTGGGAAAGGGCTTCTTCAGCCCAGTGCCACCCTGACAAGCAAAGAGGAAATGATGGTTGCCTGCCATAAGCTGGAGGTTGGCAGATTGATTTGGAGGGGCTGGTTCACCCTTTTCTATGTGGGAAACAGTGTTGTGGCTATGGTGTTTTGCACAACCCCCTAGTGCAGGTGTTCTGAGCCTGCTCTGGCTGCTCCTGAGCTGCTGGGTAAGGAGACTGGGTTGAGCTGATGGGATGCCAGCATCTCCGCTTGTTCTGAGCTGGTGGGGCATGAAATCCATGTGCTGTCCCTGCTGAATTGTGTTACAAGAGCAGTGTTTCTATCCTATAAAAAACCCTGATAGGCCAGGGACAAAGTTACAGCAACTTCTCCTGCTAGGCTGGCTCTGCCACAAGCACATACGCCACTCTCTTTCCCTTCAGCTATTTACAGCATGTGCGTATCATAAATAGTACCATGCAGCCACTATGCCCTTCACAAGGAGACCTTTCCTTGCTCTGACAAGGCTTTTTTAGCCTGGTTTGTGCCAGGGAGGGAGAAGGGAGTAAGAGTGCTGTCAGATGAACTGCAAGGCTTCCTTCCCTTTCTAGGATTGTGCAGTGCAGGTACTGTGTCTTCATTCCTAGTGCCCACTCCTTGAATGCATAGTTCAATAAAATCCATCTGAATGGGACAGAGCAGCTGCATGCTGCAGGTATGAGAATCAAAAGAAGGTGAGTTTGCTGAATGATGAATATCCCCATGTCCTTGCATCCCAACATTACTAAACGGGATCGGCTAGCCCATCTCTCTCCCTCCACATAATGCTATCCTAAAGTTTGGCAATGAAGGCTGAGTTTCTAGGGGGAGGCAATGTCCTTTTTCAGATAAACTGACACAGCCAGGAAAAGCAGAAAAGCTTTGAATGCATGAACCCTTCTTAAAATCTGAGTACAATCTCAGTAAGCTTTTCCGTCTGTAGGATATGTGATCTCATATCTGGGCCTCAGAGGAATAGTTTGGGGATTACTTTCTTTGTCTTGCACAAGCTTGGTTCTGAGCACTGTATATCAAATACCCTTTGCTTCAGGAAGCCCTGTCCTGAAGGAAGGCACATCTTGCAAGTGCCCTGTGTCCTTTGGGCCCTAGCTGCATTTGCACTACAGCCCTGTGATAAAGTTTTGCCGTGCTTATTTGTTTGCTTGTTTAAAACTATTTTAGGTTGCCTTTAGAAAGAAGCCTTGCTGGAAATAAGAACCAATTTTGTAACTTAGATTTTGTCTGAATGGTGAAATGTTGAGCTCAGCCAGGCCAGAGCGAGCAGAGCATATTGATCTTGGCATACTGCTACACTGGCCCTTTCCCTGTCCCAGAGGAAAGATCTAAAATTCAAAGGCTGGCACACCTTTAGCGAAGAGTCTCTCTTCCTCTCTACTCATTCTCTTCATCCTTGTGAAGGAAGCTGCCCTGCCAGTCACAGCAGCAGTCCCCAGGCAGCTCCTGCTTCTTCACCTAACCTCCAGGGAAAACCCGAGCCCAGCTGCAGCAGGGTGCTGCTGGACAAGGCAGCTCAATGGGCCCCCACGGAGCTGAACCTCCCAAATTCTTAGCCTGCTGGTCGGCTTACTGGAGCTCTTGGGCAGGGATCCATGTTCCTAATTCATCACCAGCTGACACAAGCAGGAAATAAAAAGAGCCATTTACCCTTCATTTCTTCTGTGCAATGAGCCCTTTTCATTTATCCATCAGCCCCTTTATCTTATGCAATCAGAGTGGCCACAGTATAGCTTGTTTTCATTTGTCTCTGGACATCACTTGAATCTTCAGGGCACTTGTTTAGCCCCAGTCGAATAATCCCCTCTTTCACTCTGAACAAATAGAGTGCTCCTGGGCTGTGCTGCTCTTCCCCTGCCCATTGTAGTGCAGCAAGACAGGGGCTGATACACACAGCATGTGCTATGGAGACTGTTCATTGAAAACAAACCTACTTGTGCTGTATGTTGTGTATTCTGTGCATTTGAGCATAAATATCCCATGAGCATTTATTTGCAATAAAGAGATTTAAAAAAAAAACAAACAACAAAAAACCAACAAACTACCAAACAAACAAACAAACAAAATCCCCCCACCAAAAAACCTCCCAAACCCCACAGGCTTCCCAGGGAAATAGCAGGCTTCCCAGGAAAGTAGTGGACTTGGCATCCCTGGAGGTGTTCAAAAAACATGTAGATGTGGCACTTCAGGACATGCTTTAGTGGGTATGGTGGTATTGGGTTCATGGTTGGACTTGATGGTCTTAGGAGTCTTTTCCAACCTTAATGCTTCTTTGATTCTATTCTACTGGTGATTTTTAAATACCTTTGGCTCAGCCCTGCCCTTGCTGACTAGAGATGGGCTGGGAACGTCAGGGAAGCTGAGTTTCAGAATGGTACTTGCAGTCATCCCATGTCATGATTTTATGGCAACCACATTGTCCCTTTGCAGATGTGTGGCTGCATGGGGTACCTGGTCAGACTGAGGAGAGGGCAGGGGTTTCCTACGCCAAGGGACGGTCCGTGCATTGTGTCTGAGGCTTTCCGACACAGCCTTGCCAAGGCTTGGGGTCTTTCTCCCCCTTGCTGCTCCCATCAGACTCCCGCTGGTCGGCAGAGGGCACCAATAACCTGGAGAGAGTCCTGGGATGCACTTGCTTTGCTGCTTCCACTGACGAGCAGAGGAGGAAAAAGGGACGTCCAGCTCTGGGGCAGATTTCCCTGACTTTTGGATAGAAACCTCTCCCAGCTGGATCTTCTCTCCCGTTGCTGACTCCAGCCGGTCTCGGGGAGCGGTTCCAGGGGCTGTCCCCACGAGAGGATTCTCTGAGTCCCATTGCCTCCCCACTGGGCTCGTACACACAGTCATGACTGTCCCCTGTTCATCTCTGCTGCTGGTGGCGGAAGCAAATCTTGTTGACAGGGTCCGTGGCTGCATCAGATCCTTCTGCCTTTCCTTTGCTTAATGCTTCAGGTGGTCTGGAGATGTTTTGCAGGGAGCACATCCCTAGATCACGGTGGACATCCCTAGATAACAGTGGACATCCCTAGATCACGGTGGAGCTCTTCTGCATTTCCCTGTGTGAATTTCCATTAGATCAAGAGAGAGGCAATTTAAGAGTTAGCACTGGCTGCATGAGCACTTCCTACTTAACCTTCACTTGGCTTTTTCAAACTCCACCACAAATCTGACCATCGCATCTCTGCTAAAACTGTTTACTGCTCTTTTCTACAGACACAGATGAAAAAACACGTGCAGTGCTGCAGCAGCAGCTTTGAAGGCAGATGTGCTGCACTGACTGGCACTAATGGCATTCCTTATAGCCTTCCTGCACTGGTTTTTAAAACATGTGGTATCTAGAAAGACATTCCTTTTTCCTTGATTTTCTTATGTATCAAACTCTTACTTCCTTTATATCCTGCTGA